>NC_051042.1:30374669-30659669 GCF_904848185.1 Acanthopagrus latus
AATCTATTATTTTTTTAACGTATCCCATGAGAACCTCCTACCCAACCCATTTGTAATCACCTCCTAGGTAACATTAGCAAAAAAAAAAGAAAAAAGAAGAAAAAAATAAAGAACTAAGTCATTACAATTCAACATGTATTCTACACATTACAGTAATTACTTGGCAACAATGGACCCTGGCTCTCTGAGTTAGCTCGACAGAGAGAGATCCACAAATACAAAAGGAAGGCCTTCCTAGACACCCTGTCTCAGACACGTAGATTAATTGCTTCTTTGTACCCAGAAATGGAGGAGCAGCGCCTTTACCTGCATGCTGCTGCCAGGGGCAGTCGGCCCAGGGGATATGTACAGGGAAGGAGGAAGACTGTGGTCGTGTGTGTGGGGGGGCTACATCAGCCTGTTTTGGGGTGTCGCATAGAGCCTGAGGTGGAATAGGTGGTGGGGTGATAGCGAGGGGGGGGTGAAGGGTGCCGTCAGGAGATCCTGGGGCAAGCGGCCGTGGGCATTCGGCTGTGAAAAGTCATTCAGAGGGAAAACGCCGGGCATCCTTTATTTATTTGTGTCTGAAATATTTATCTGTCACGCGGGCCGTTTTATAATGGGGCTGTCAGTCTCCTCTGCCCACTCAAGGGTGCGGACATGTTGCCCTGAGCACCCGCTGTGGATCTCCCGTGAATAATTGCTGGAATTTCACTTTTGGGAACGTTGCACTCTGACCCTGAAGCTTGTTGTTTTTCTGCATCAAGAGAAAGGTAGAATGTTTTAAAGTATTTACCTTGGCTTGGCTTTTTCATCCATCACAAACACACACACACACACACACACGCACACACACACACACACACACACACACACACACACACACACACACACACACGCTACCGTATACTCTCCCACACAAACATTCAAGTTGGAAAATAAATAATTCATCCCTTTACTCCAAGATGAAAACCCAATCAAGCTGAAAATCCCTGTCTTGCTGCACCTCTGAGCTGCCAGTGCTGCTGGTTAATGTGATGCTCACTGTTCTAATGCGCCGTTGTGTCGACACTCAAAGCGGCAGCCTCTTCTAAAGGAACGTGCACTCCCCAACATTAATGGTAATTTTAATCTGGTGTAATCGCCTAAATGAAAGCCTACTTGTGTGTTTCACAGTGAGCTGTAACGTTGAGTGAACGACAGGAGCCGCCATCTTTTGAATTGTTTCATCGCCGTTTCCTCTTCAGGGAGAGTCGTGTGAGTTTGAAACCCTGTCAGGCGGATAAAGAGACTAAGCACACAACAACAATACAAATATGTTTAGTCGAAGGCGGAAGTCGGCTGTGATTAAGGGCGGGTCAGGTGGGAGGCCTTTATGACACAATGCATTTCATCTGTTCACACACTGAATGGGTTTAGCTAACGTAGGCTGGCTTTCTCACGCTTTTTTGCACATGCTCCATACTGGACCATTATTTGATTTACTGCTTGGGACTTATTCCGGCTTGTTTGCAGATAATATCAGATTTTAACACAGGTTCTGTTACAGATACGCATTTGCACTCATGGGCACACACACAAAGACACAAAGACAGTGTATCCAGTAGTTGCAGGTGTAAACACAGAGGTGCCAACAATTTAAATGCCAACATATGCACACAAAGGTATGCTGAAGATGCTTACACACAGGACACATGCACACGTCTCAGATATAAGTACTCACAATTAAGCAAGTGAGCCCAAAACACACGTGCACAGACACACATACACACGGACACCAAAATGCAATGCGTGTAGTCTGTGCATGCATAATTAAGGTGTACCTTGTTTGGAGAGAGTGCATGTCGCCTCTCAATGCGCACACCACATCCCCAGAAAGAAGCTCTGAATAATGAAAAGTGTCACCTATGCAAAATGCAGGAGATGAGTATGCCTGCCTGTGAATGTGCTTTGTGCATGTTTTTGTGTGTGCATACTTGTGTATATGTATGATTGTGTGGTTGTATCCTGCATATCTGAAAATGCGCGCACAGGTCTGTGTGTGTGTGTGTGTGTGTGTGTGTGTGTGTGTATGTGTGTGTGTACACATCTATGTGTGCACATACACAGACAGACAGAGGTGTCTGTAAAGGTGTGTCTGTCTATGATGATGGAGAGGGAGGGCTCTTTGTCATTTAACATAGTGCTACTAGGACACTGAACCATATGTGAGTGCACGGAGCTGACAGCTGAGGCCCAATCTTCCCTCATCCACCCTCCCACATCCTAAACCCCAACCCCCCTGGCATCCCTCCCTCTCCCCACCTATCCTGTCTGACTGACAGCTCTTGTTGTCCTGTGAAGCAGAGGCACAAACACAGACATGGTCCAGGACGTCTGTCGGGAGCCATGTCTTCATCACGGTCTTTGTGCTGATGATGAGCTCGGAACGGGATAGGGTGGAGGGAGCTGACAGCTTTAGCACTCACATGTCCACATCTAATTCACTGCCACTAATACCTAACACTACTGACTTAAATTAGATGTAACTCTTGTTTGAGAATTTTACCAGATGAGGCTATTGGCACTGCAGCATATACCTCAGTGCAGGAAACAATGAGCAGGATTCTACATTAATGTCTTGGCTGTGTTAAACATGTAACACTTTAGATTAATTTTGTTGTAGAATTAAGAGTGACGATCAACATGTAATGCTACTCCTGGGTCAATCAATTGAGAAAAAGTTCACTTTGTTTGGAGCCATTGTCATGCTCTTATTCAAGCTAATTGGTGTTAGGATCTGACTGTCAGTGAGCAAAGGCCCATTTAAATGCAAGATGAAACAACTGCATAATTTCTTGTCTACAAAACAAAAAAAAAATAAAGTCAACCAAAATGAGGTCAGCTGTATATTCATGATTAATGCCGGTCACTGAGAAGTGCCTCATTAATCCACTTGAAATGTCTCATGCGGTGCTGTCGTTATGATTTTTATTAATCATTTAATCTCATGGTGTTCAACATCAGTGATGCTCTTGTAATATACTGTACTCTATGTTCTATGCTTGTCTCAATAAATCCAGCTACTTCATTCGCTGGTAATTAAGGGCTGAGCATCAACAGTCATGTCTTCTTGTCACTTCTGTGTCATCCCTGGTCCCAGTGGTCAGTGGATGAAAAGCCTCACTAGGATTCTTTGATGCTTTAATTGGCCGAAGGCACACCAGAGATCGTGTAGCTGTATGATAAATAAAACGCTACATTTATGTGATGAAGGAGCATGTGCCATTGTTAACTACAGGACTGCACTGACACATGAGAACAGTATAATTAATGCTGTTATTTCTGTCTTGATAGTGTGATGTTTACTGCCATATATCAGATTGTAAGTAAAAATGTATGATACAAAAGAAAGTTCCATTTAAAGAGGGAAAATTGCTATTTTGGATGTAAGATATGGAAAGTCAGTAGGTGGGATAGTCTCCAGGTACAGCGTGACAACGGGATTCTTTGTTACGGATGGAGGAATGACCCCATGGTGATGGGTTAGCAAGTGTGCTGGAGCAGAAGCAGGACAGGGAATCAGGACAATCAAATGGAGTGGATCTGTACTTTACAGGGACAAAAGTAGCACAGATAGACTAGGGAATGATAAAGGAAGATAAGGAGATGGATTGTGCCCTTAGTGTTCAGAGGCTGAAGTTTGCCCATGAATTAGTAAAGCGGAAAAGTAGCTAATCGTGTTCAGGAGCTGGTTCCAACATGGGGGTAAGAGAAGTGGCAAGCAGAGAATCGGGTAATGGCCAGAGAAAACTTCACTTCGGTCATACTACTTCATCACAATCTTATATCATTATAATCTGCAGGATTTGGGACAAAATATGGAACATGGACTTCCAAAATGTAGCTTTTGTATTGGGTAGATCGAGTTCTTTCTTTGGAGGGCATCAGGAGGGCTCAGTATGTAATAAGAAAGTGGATTAGAGGACTAGTATAATTTAAGATTGATTGACTCGATTTGCAATATTCGAAAAGGTAAACTGATTTTTCATATTTAATCGTCACAGTCGTCAAGTAGGAGGTGATTGCTGTTATAATATTCATATTAATGAAAACATATAGGAATTTTTCTATATTCGCTTAATAGCATGCAGAGTCCCACAAACTGTAATGACCAAAGAAAATAACACTGGAATGACACAAACCTTAAATTGCTTTGAAAGAAATGATAAATACTGTGTACTGCAAGCAACACAAGGACATGCAATACCCAGAGATTTGTAACCAGTGATTACACACCCTTTTCAGCACTAACGTCTTCATTTTTGTCAAATGATTACGAGGTTATGCCAGATAATGTTAGGCTGTACTAGGTAATGAAAGAAACAAATTCCTACAGACCAGCTGAGCAATTTCACCCCGGGGTCTTTTCATCTTTGCGACTGAATTTTGATTTTGCAGAATGGTATGGTGATAACCCACGGCTGTTTACACCTCCCTAATGTGAACAATTTACTCTTGGGTGAAAGGGGGAGCGTCAGAGACGGAGAAAGTGAGAGAGCGAGAGAGAGATTCAGGCTCCTCACTGCCCAAAGCGGCTTTTTGATGAAAATGGAGGATAAATGTTTATTTTTCTTTAACTGTGCCACAAGGGAGGGTAATTGTAATTATTCCTAAGAGCAAACAATGTAGTTAAAACAAGCTAATGATGAAGGGCTCTCACTTCCTTGCCATTTAATAATAATTGCGACCTGGGTCATACATGTAGTCTGGAGACCATGCATCAGAAACACTTTAATCATCAGCTGCAGTAAATATTGCGGATTTGTTTAAGGACTAATATATTCCCAAAACAGAAGTGATGAATTTTGGAAACCGATTATTTGCACAGTGATGTGTCTACGGTGATGTAGAATAAACCCTCTTTCTCAACCATCCCTGATTTAACTAAGTATAATTCCCCCCACCCCGGCACCCCACAACCACTCACTGACAACAGCTACCTTAAAACCCCACCCCATAGGCATGGATGAGACATAATATCTAATTAAGTTTCAGAGCTGCATTTTCATTTGTTAATCACTTAAGTGCTTCGAGGATAACCTGATATCCAAAGGTCTGGTCCCAGTTGCCCAAAATGTCAAAATGCAATTATATGCATGATTAGCCTGACCTGTTTCTATAGCACCCTCCCTCCCTGCGTCTCGCTGCTGGAGAAGCTGACAACTGCTGGCATGTTTATTTTGATGAGATTAGGTGTGGAGGAGGCCCCCACCATGTGCAGCAGTAATGGCACCCCCATCTGGTCACTGGCGGAACTAACATCAGAGCGCCTTTAGTAAACGGAGGGGAGAAATGGTGGGAGGGAGTCGGATAGAGCGCTTGCTCAGGTGGGCAAGATAATCTTTTCAATCTCTGTTCAGCCTCAGGAACTGTGAGGGAAAAAAAAACAAAAACAAACTAGAAACAAATGGAAAATAAATAAATAAAAATAAAACAATTTATGCTTCTTAAAGGATAATATGATCACAAATTATTAATCAAATCATCTTGATCCGGAAGAGGGGGGGCCGCTTTACTTTGTGGTGCTTAGCAGAGCAGCAATCCTCTCTAATCTGATTGTGTCGAGATAAGGCGGCTTTAGCCTCACCATTGTGCTACTCTGATTAAAGGGGGCAGGAGGCACACTGCTTTCCATGGTGGTCATGGAGGCAGGTGAAACACACACACACACACACACACACACACACACACACACACACACACACACACACACACACACACACAGAATCACATGCAAATGCTGATACTGATACAATTGTGCATAATCACTCATACATTTATAGACATGCATATACACATAGACAACATTTATAGACTCAGATTAACACACATACAGTAATTATTGTAATCATAGCATGGATGTTTTTATTCAATGTCACATCCAAACTTCTATCCTGCATACAAGTAATCCAAAAACGATCTAACAAAAAAAAATAAAGACTCATGTATTAAAACACTTAAAGCAAAGCTATAAATGTTGGAAAGTGTTTTTGACAGTAGTTCTATACATATCTCTTAATTTGTTAATTATTTCTCTGAATAAATCTCTGCAGTATTAGCCTGTTATGATCTTCAATTTCATTATACGGTCACACACACGCACGCACGCACGCACACACGCACGCACGCACACACACACACACACACCCCATAACCATAAGCAAATATACACTCACCCATTCACACGTCATTTCAGAACTTTCTCATGCCATGTGTCTCATACAGTTCCTATGAAGTTGGCCTGCTTAGCCTAATTGGGTGTAGATTTGAGTTTGGAGTTAATAGATTTGAAAAGGAATATCTGAGGAAGTGTGCATTTTGACAAAGGCTGCAGGCTGGGATGTATGGAGCCCATGTGTCTCTGGAGAGTGGCGTCAGGTCCCTGGGTAGCCCATTAGAGAGTGTACCCCTTCCCGACCACCACCCCCACCCCCAGCTACACGGCTCCCCATACCGAGGGAGACCACAGCAGCCAGACGCAAAGGAGAATATTCATGTTACACTACCGTGTGCGTGTGATCCTTCAGTCGGCTTAAGCACACACAGACGTGTACACAGGCATGTACACACAGACAAACACAACACTCACACAGCCACTGACACATCTGCGCACACACGCAAACATGAAAAAGGCAGCACCCCCAATGAATGTTTGAAATGAGGAGAAAAGGAACAGGCTTAGTCATTTTAAACATCAAAAATAACTGCATCAAGTGAACTTTTGGATTACATTGCATCATCCACTTGAAATAGTACACAGAATGTTGAAACACAGAGGAAATCACCAGCTGGTTTCATCTGAGTTTGTCTTCAGGATACTTGGTGCAGGCACAGTTGGGCGTCTGAGGCCGAAGCCAGCATGGGAGAACTTGGACACACCAATGCAAGGGATCTTTCGAACAGGAAAGGCTTTGATTGGTGTCTAAAGCCAAACAGGCATTTTACAGTGCCACATCAGAGAGAAGAAAAGATTGACCTGTGACCAGAACCATTTTCACCTTGGCACAGACCACCTGGAAAAGCAATGAGTTAATGTTAGCTACCATTTATGTAGCCCTCCCCTCCTCCGACCATTAACTTAGGAGCAATTCTGCTGTCGCTCAACTCTCAAACAGACCTCAGTGTTTGTGGTGATTTACAGTGGTCAAAGAGAACATTAAGTCAAGACAATTTTATTTATTAAGTACAAGAAGCTGTGCCATACTATACCCTCTGTATATTGTTGGCCTGGACTTGCAAGGGTAAAGTAACATTTTTTAATGATCTGAACATCCACAAGAAAGAGTCACAGCTGTGTTATAGAGCCTCAAAATACTACACTTGCAAGATGCAGACAGTCTGCTAGAAATGTTTTGATGCTTTCCAGACCAATAATTGCCCAAAAGTGATGAAAAACCACACTAATATTATCTATCACTAAAATAGCAACACATTACTGAAAAATGTCAACAGTTTTGTGGTTGTTTAGAGCTCAACAAATAAGTATGTTCTAATGTTGCATGGATAGAGATTTCTGTTGCAATGAAAACACAGATCTGCAGAGATACTACAGCTTATGTGTGTGGGTAAATTGCGGGCAGGTGGTAATGACAATAATTCATATTTTCTCTCAGCAGAGACAAAAATGTCATATCAATGTTTTGTTAAGTGACTGTATGTGTTTACATAAGTAATGGATACAATGTCAGAATCTGATTTATATATTAAATCTTAATGTAATTTACCCTGCACCCTGGTGGAAAAAAATGCTCAATCTGGCAACACTGGATGTGGACCAACTGTGTAAAGTCACCTGATAGGAATACATTGTGTCAGTCTGCTATGAATTAAGTTTCTGAAAATCACCTGTGTATAGTCCAGCTGATTGCAAATCCATTTTGCCTTTATGATACAATTTGCTCGGTGGCATTTAAGATAGAACAACTGTTGTGTTTCCCCATGTTGGTAATCCTCCACCATTTACTTTGACCCCCTTAGCGCTGGGCTATTGAACACTGGAGAGAAGTACAGTATTAATGACAGCCCAGTGCCTGAAAATGATGAAATTCAGATTAGTCATCATCTAACACCCCCTCGACTCTGACTTGTGTCGACTTGATGTTTGCTCAGAGGCTGTTGGCAGGGCCAGTTGTTTGAGGTGCTGTGGGCTGCGAGGCTTTGAGTGTGACCTCATGTTCCATTCTGTTTCTGTGCTGCTGTGCCTCGGCTCTCTGTCCTCCTGGGCTGACACTTCACTGTAGCTCCAACAACTGCTGTGGGACACTGAACATCTGTAAGCCACTGCTCCGACTCACTCAGCCGCCTCTGTGTCGGGCTGCTGTGTGTGTATTTCCAGCACAGCTTGTGAGGCTGTGTGCAGCATACTTTGATGCTGGTCCTATTCGGTACAAGTTGTGAGCCACTCTGTCCGTGTGTGCACAGCATGTCATTGCTACAGGGACTTTTAATGTGCAGCATGTCTGCAAGAGTAAACAAATTAGCAAAGTACTGTCAAATACAATGAGAGAGGGAGAGGGTTTACTGTTCATGACAGCGCTTACTAACTGAAAATGATGCTCTTTGTGTGTTGCTTGTTTGGGCGCCCTGTTCCTACTTTAGTTCTACTAAGTTTCAATCATCTGCTCATCTGCTCATCTGCAGTCAATGTGGATGATGAGAGACTTGTATACAAGGTTGAGAGACAGTGCATCTCATATGATTCACAGCTGTGGAAATTATTGAAAAGTAAGAAAGTTATTTACCTTATGAGCAAATAACTTGGAAACATATTTGTAGAGAAAAGTAAGTGTCATTCCCAGCTTGCATTGCAGCGTCACTCATAGTATATCTGGACAACTTTTAACACACTCCAACCACTGTGGTTTGATCGTTTGCTGTATGTTAGGCATAGGTGTGATATGTGTTTTTGTGCTACTCCGCATGCACACAGTGCATATGTCTTTTAACCGACTCCACAGTGTTGCCTGCAGTTGCCCTCACATTTCTGCAATCTAACCGGGGCAGGCCTTTTCCGACGGAAAACGACTGGATTGTTGCCACTCTTCGCAGTCAATCATGTGACTCAACAGTTCTCGCTTTTTCTTTTTGTTGTGTCGTGTGAGAGGAAAAACAGTGAAAACCTTTGTAGTGAATTCAGCAGAAAAAATGTTTTATTAAACGCCTTATGTTTATTGACTTCTCTTTCATGTCAGTTCTTTTGTTCTGCCTTTGTAGTGGCAAAAGATCTCTGTGCATCATCATTTGTGAGCGATCTGAGATGTCAGAGGTGTCCTTTTGATGTGGAGTGCAGACCTCATACGAGGCACCACCTGTGCAGCTCTCGCAGCGCGCCTGTGAATGTTTTAGTGCGCTTGCATATGTGTGAATAGATGCATGTGGGTGTAGATCTTTGTGAGTGTTTGCATGGGAGAATGTCTGCACATGCAATTATCAGCGCGTATGTGATCACAAATCAACCAGCTCGAGCTCCAGAGGGAGCAGAATGGGCGTTAAACATCACTGTTCTTCTTCCCTTACAGTACCTAATGACTCCGGTAATCACGACAGTCTGATGCTCAATGGCGGTGTGTGTCACTGCCTTTGATCCCAGTAATTCAACACACAAGTTCAAAAAACACAAGTTCGCGACACATTGACACAAGTACACACACTGTCAAATAGTTTTTTTTTTTTTTTGGTAACTGTGCCATTGCCTTGTGTGTCATCATGCATCAAGCACATGACCTCAGTGGTAGTCAATGAAGAGAGACAATCGAGTCGATGTGCTCAAAGAAAATAGTGATCAAGACGGCGCAGCTCAGCAGTCACTTATGCAAGTCTGAGTGAAGTCTTTAGTGTTTAGTCATGAGTCTGAGTGAAGTCTCAATCTGCATAAAGCAACATAAGTTATTTCAGTAAAGAAATGCGGTTGATTAAATCATGTCATATTTAGCTGCTGAATTTCCCCTCATAGCAGGAGCTTATTTCAGCGACATGAAATAAGTACCACATGTGTGCTCAATCACATCCTATTTTAAACTACCATGCAATAGAGAAGTTGGTGAAGCTTTGGGTTCTTGAAATTCACACAGTGCGAAACATGAAAATCTCCTTACTATGTAAGATTAGAGGAACAGGAAGCTATAGATTGTCTAAAGAGTCTTTTAACTGTTACTCTCCAACCCAAATCATGAGCAGAAACTAGTTGTTTTGTTCTTTTTTTCTTTCCATGTATTAAATGTTTGCCTGTGTCGTGTGTAACCCAAAACCACCATCACTCCAGTTTTGCAGATTATTATTATTCATAGGTCACAAATCTAAAGTTCAAGTCAAGTCTCAGAACATAAGCTGTCAAGGCCTATTTAAATGAGATGTCTGATTGAACACAACAAAATGAAGGTCCTAATCTCTAAACTAACACACATAGTATTGTGACAAAAAAAAATATTTGCTGCTTTTCATCCTTTGTAGTCATTCCTTACGCACAGGCCCTGAACTTTTAAAGTGTATGTGCATTCATCCAGGGACCGGATTCCATCCCAGCATGCACTGGTTGAGAGTGAGCAGTGTACCTCTTCAGTAAGGTTGCCAGCAGGGTAACACATGTAGACAGCCCAAACATTCCCACTAGCATTCACACCTAGTGTGTAGCCAGTCTCCAGTTCACCTAACCTTTGACTGGAGGGGTAAACCGGATATGCTCACAACACAGGACCTGTGAGGTGACAAAACACTGCCCCAATGTGCTCGGTATAATGCTAAACTAAAATTATAGAGAAATGTCAACATGTATAATACTATAATTGATCAGATGTAGCTTAAACAACGATGTCTTACATGGAATCATTATTTCTTGCAAAGTCTGGCAACATTTTACTGTTGCCACCATGATAAAAGATGAATATTTTAATCTCGAGAGAGATGCTATCCATCTCTCACGAACATGTGACAAGTTTGTATCTCAGAGAGGGGTTTGGTAAAAGATTTTTTTTTTTTTTATCTATCTGGGTCAGCCTTTTACCCCCTCCCCCTCAGTGTCATTGAAAAGAAGCAAGGCGACAGCTTTTTCCTCTTTTATTAATGCTTGTTAACTAATTACTTTTAATTTTCTTAGAAAATCCCAGATTAATAAGAATACTCACATATTTATAACATGTTTACGCCACCATGTTTACTCAAATGCAAACAAGCCCTACGAATAAACTATGCCTTAACATTTTAAATTAGGCTGGTTTGTTTGTGTTGAGTATCTACAAATGATCTTTTAAACATGCCATTGGTAGAACTTCTCTAAAGTCACTCCAGAAAACAACTAGAAAGAGGCTACCTGGGGATGATTCCTCGAGTGCTGCTAATGAACAGAGGAAGGGAGACAACAAACATGTTTTCTTCTTTAATTCTCCTGGCCTCGGCTGTTTGATATAAGATGTATGCCAAGACCTCTTGTGTATTGGTGCGGTGCAGAGGGGAGACTATAAAAAGAGCAGCTATTAGACGGAGCTTGTCGTTAGTATGCATGCTAAAGTAACACTAACTCTATGACCGCGGACATAAAAAGGTAACAAAGCCTTACCCCCATCTGTTCGGCATTTTTCAAAAAGCAAAAAAAACATGCGTCGTTCACTAGTCAGTCCAACTTAGTGCCTTCATCTTTTATTTGTGTCTCTAATGATTTGGCTGTTTGTGCAATATTCTTCTCTCTCTACTTTATTGTCTGTAGCAACCTGCTCAGTTTGAGGGTGAGTGTTACAAGATAAAATCAGTGTTATTATTTTGTATCCATGCGTTTGTACACGTGTTTGTTAATGTTGATTAATCTCTTTTTGACTTTGTGTTGTCAGATTTAGCATATGACACGTCAGTGATCTCTGCCCTCATCTTTTATCGTCTCTCTCAGAAAGATGTTTTATTGTTTTCATTATCTACTGTTTGCAGTTCTGTTACAGACGTGCTCGATAGACTGGGAAATGCAGGGGACTTCCCAAACAGACACACATACACCAACACGCTCCTCCACCGTCAATCAGCCCTGCTCCATCCTCTCTACTGCCACCTCCTCTACCGCAGGGAAAAGGTCCTGCTGATTAGAACAGGCCTCTCACTGAGTGCCATCCATCATCATCTAACCTCCTGGTCCTCCCTTTTGATTACTCCGTTTCTGTCTCACACACACACACGCACACGTACAAGGAGCATAAGCACTCGCACACACAGAGACACACACGAAATCTGAATAGTTCACATTGATTGAATCAGGATTAATTAGCTATGAGGTAATCATTGGCTGCAAACAAGGCTGTATGTCAGGAGAGTTGACATTTAGTCGACACAGGAGAGGAAGAAGTGTGCATGTGTGTGTTTGGAGGCAGTGTTTCCGCTGTTTGAAGCATTGCACAGTGTGCTCCTTCACTAACGGAGCGAGGGTCTGACTTAGGCCTGTTTGGTTGTAAAAGCAATCTGACAGCTTTGTTAACAAGTCCGAGCAGATGAGAGGGATTATTTTATTCCGTGGCATGAGGATGGTTTCAGCAGACAGCCCTCAGTTAGCTTTGGATTTGTCGGCTTCCAGTGATTCACTTGTGATTTTTCATAAATTTGCCTGTAACACAGAATTAGGCAGTCCTAGCTGTCATTATTAGAATTATAATATCTTTCATGTGACGTTGTGTCAGGGAGAATTGCAGTCGTCTTGCATCTAAACCTTAAAATAACATAGTGGTGCTGGATCTAATGGTAACTGGATCTAATGAGATTTTTGTATGACATGTCATGATAAGACAAGAGCTTTGTTTACCCAGCATGCATCTCCCTGGACTGATTAGGGAGACACTGTGGTCAATATTTCAAGGAGTCTCATGACTGGTCATTTCTTGTTATTTCTGGACTTTCTGTGCCAACATTGGGAGGAAATATAGATGAAATCCAGTTTCATTTAGTATGAGATTTGATCTGTTTCAAATTATACTAGGCAACAATTAGATTTCCCCAAAGTAGTGAGTTTGGCTAAAAAGCAGAGTGATTCTATAGTAGCAGAACTCCAAAGGAAATTTTCTTATACCCTCTTTCACCCAAACTAAGACAAACTTAATTGCCCTGTTATTCAGAGTCGACATAAACAAAATAAAAATTCTTGAAAACAATCTTGGTTGGTCTACCCCCAAAAACCACCAACTCTGATTTGGTTGAAAAGAACCCCTTATTTCACAGAATTAGATGTGAAAATGCTCTGGGAGAGTGTTGTGTGGAAAAGTCCTGGCATAGCAGTGGTACAGACAGTGGCTCTGGAGGATTGAGGTGTGGCAGAGCTGCTCTGATTTGGGTTCTTAATGGGCAAGAAGAGAGCTCTTTTGAGGTTAAAACGTAGATTCAAGTAGATGTTGGATTCACATGCGGTTTGTCCCTGCTGCCCTCTCTGCCACTGATGGCCTGTGTGTGCTACTGTGTTAACTCGCAGAATGAAAGTTTGTTGCTGTGCAGTGGCTGTCTGTGAATGAATGCCCACAAATACTTTTATTAATGATATTATACTTGCACATGTTCCTCAAATGCTTTATGCTATTTGGCATGTGAGCTACCCATTACTTATTACTGGGTCACAGCGGTGTCTGAAGGTATACAGTCTTTCAGTGAGCATAGATGAACAAGGGCTAAAAAAAAACTTCAATTCCATTTCATCATAATTATTTTATTCTAGTATTTGTTAACTGAACATGCAACATGAGGTCAAAAAAAGCTTTTTTTTTCGAATACATTTCAATTATACATCTTCAGAGAATGCTCTGTGCCCGTGTTTGACATTTTTCTCCATAGCAGAACATGCTTCCAGGATGTGGGGGAAACGTGCTAACACAATAGAGCACCAAGCTAATTATGTTGCTGTCAATTATTCATCGGTAACTCAGGTTTGCAAGCTCGCAGACACATACAGTTTCCTCTTTACCCAGTGTGTCTTAAAGGCTTGCTCACAGGGACCACAGAAGAAGTTATAGACATCAATATTTCATAGATAATTATTATACCAAAGCCACTGACTTTAATATTCCTTGCAAGGGGCCTTGTGGTGGGTTTCTGCAGCTCATTGTTGTTACTGACACACCAGACTGGAAGAATGTCAGATGAATTAATAACTACAGAAGGATATGGATAGTTGAACCACTCCTCCTGCCCAACCACACATATGCATGCATGTGATCAAACATACATGGACACAAGGCAGATCATAACTTTCTGGTTACATTCCCATAGAATTGTTTTGCACATTATGATGAGGTAAACATATTTATCCAATGCAGAAAACATATTCTTTTCAGTTTTTAAAATAACGAAGAACTTATTAGCAATATGGGCGCCTCACCTCATGTTGGAGAGACTTTGATGTCACTATTGTGTGCTAATAAAGAGGGCTGTTCACAGCTGTTAGCAGGATGCATCATGGTCACACAGCTACTGTTTATGTGACTTGTGACAATGGTGAAACAAAGTAGGCTTTAGTAACGTTGTCATTAAAAACATAGAGGTTATATTTAATCCTGTTAGTAATACATTTGGTTTCTCTTTAATAGTATTTTTGCAGTTATCAAGATATCTTTGTAAAGTTTGTCTTTGAATGATGAGCCAACGGCAAGATACAGTTTTAATCATGAGGTTGACATTAAATGTTACATTATATGCCAGTTGTTCTATTCACTGCTGTGGCACCAGATGATGTAGCAGCTTCTTACCTATGCCATCTTAAACATGCGGAATGACAAAGAATTACTTCACATAGAAATAACTATATAGATTTAACCAATCTTTTTTGTCAGTGGTTTTGTTTTCTCATGTACTGTAGGTCATACACAGACGTTAGTTTTAAACTAATACGGTTTTATAACCAATTAAGATGACATTAGTAGTTAAACTTCATGGGCTCTGCCTTGGGATTTGCATTGCAGTATTTATTTTACAACCGACTAATGAGACGCAAACACATATGTTGGTTTGCAAAAAAACCACTTCACTTTAAAAGCATAAATAAATAACTAAAAACTCTTTGGACAATTAAACATCATCTGTTTGCCGAGCTATAATGAGTGCTAACACTAAGAGTCAGAAAACTGTTGCCAAATGTAGGTACTTGAATGCAGCTGACGAAAAAAAATAAGGCAGTAATAGACAGCTGGCCTCAATTTATGCATCCTGTTAGAAAACAATACAAAAATAATGCAAACCGCCTTGAGAGGGCAAGCAAAATATACAAATGTCACCCTTTTGTCTGTCATGTATTGTCCCCCCACCTGACTCCACCATTAACCCCCAGGGGGCAAAGCTGGGTATTTGGAAGTGGGTGATGTTAGTTTAGTCCTGCCTCTGGGACTAATCACCTAATGAGGGCATTAGAAGAGTGTTAGGGTCACAGTGATTTGTATTAGCGTGTGTGTGCATGTGTGTGTGTGTTTGGTGCAGGTGGTATCCCTTGACATAGAGGGACCCCAGGGGAGATATTGAGGGGACCAGAGCAGGCTCGAGGGCCTAAGCTGTGCCCAGTCAGAAACTGCTTGGACGGTGATGGATACCTTGCCCCAGGGAGAATGGCCACAAGAGCACTTAACCGTAACCAGGCAGAGACAAACACACACAAATGCTTCACAGACAGAGCGAGATCCAAGTCCCAGACACAGAGCAGACACAGCGCACAGCGAGGTGGAAATGAGATGTTTAGCTTGATGATGCGTGACATCTGTAATGCATTCTAATTCTCCCCATCGGAGCACTAGTCCTTAAGAATGATTGATGATGTTGTTTCATCGTCTCAGTAAACACAGCTTAATAAATGAAGACCATGTCTGATCATCCTTGAATGGAAACAACACTTCGATGATTCAAACGGAATTCAGCATTGTCCTAAAACCACAATATGGCAGCATGTAATTTCACATGCATTTCGCTCATTTTTCCTTTTTTAAGAATGCTGAATCTCCCCCTTTTCTCAGCCTTTGTTTGTATGCAGCACCATTTTAACTCATTTTTCGTTATTTCATGCTGAGGAACACTGAACGTTTATTTCCTTGTGACTATGTATATGTACTTCTGCCAGCGATGTCGGTGTGCGTGTGTGTGTCTCTGTCTCTGATGTGTGTCATTATGTATGCCTTTGTGACTGAGTTGCTTGACAGTAAAACTGGTTGTTTGACTGTTCAGTAAACGGTGTAGAGAGTAGTAATTTCACAATCATCACATCACGCTTTGCAGACAGCATTATTACAGATGTGGTGTGGCCAACTCTGCTATTATCATTACTTAACCCCAGTGCAGTTGCCCTGAACATAAGCCTACCATTAGCATTAAATGTTAATCACCCATGCAACCAGCCAGCTTGGTGTCTAGGCTGGCAACAGTATCGTATTCCAGTGTATTCTGCAGATATTGGATAGCTACCGTGTAATTGACAAACACATTTCAAATCAGGTAGCTACTGGTTGGTGTTTAGAACAAGCCAAGCACACAGGATACAAGGAGCCGACACACTGAAGGTTTGTGTGTGCAGTAGGGTGTATCTCCGTATGAGTCCTTTGTTGAAAACATTTGCATTTTGGGTACTCGTGTAGCTTGTGCATTCACAGCAGGCTGGCTCCTAGCACAACTTCAGCTACACTTTTGTATGCTAAATTCCCCACATACTGTATACAAGTCACCTCTGTGAATTTCCTCTACGGTATTGAACTGCTGCTTGCACGGTGCTTCATCCATACAATATATTCTCAAAGTATTGATGAATGCAGCAGGCACCATGCACTCCAGTGCAGTTGCAATGTGTCAATATCCCAAGACATGAGTTGACATACACACCAGTACAGTGAGCTACTGTAATCCTCAGGGGAGGAGGGCATTGAATACATAGCACCACAGACCTAGCTGTCAGTGACATCTGAGGTCCTTGTGAGGTTCCTCCACAGGAGACCATCATCTCATGGGACCCAGAAGATTACAGTTTGGGTGTATCAGCTCCAGCAGAACTGTATTTTCTCACATGCCGTGTTTGGTGTAAGTAGAGGTTTTTGCCATCGGCATGATGATTTTCAAGTAAGCTTCATGCAGAAAAAAAACATTATGTTAATATGAATAATATCATGCTGATAAATCGTATGTATCTATAATTTACACTTGTTATTAACAGATAACACATTGCACATAACACATTCCAGATCCTGTATTAGGTATTGTGCTGCAAATCTATTAGGGTAGAAAACAAAGAAGCTCCCTGGCAGCATTACCATGTGATCCTTCTCCTTCATCCATTTTATCAACTGTGGTTTCAGTCAGTTTTCTCTAATACAGTGTTGACAAAAAGACGGGAACTGCTTGGTATGGTGCTGACAGCTTTTAAACCAATGTGAAATAACCATAAATAAACCAGCTCTACCAAGCCACATTTCTGCGATGGCCATAATAGTGTGGTCCGAAGCAAATTACAGTGAGTAAATAAGGCCTCTTATTCTGTATAATAGCAAACAGTAAACTGGATTTTATTGCAGGTAAAGTTCTGTGGTCTTTGGTTACGGATAACCTAACCATGAAGTTTTATGGCAAAAATTACTACATTTGCTGAATTACAAACCTTTCTAGAACAATGCCATGTAGACTAAACTCTCTACTCTACTCCCTACCTCCTTTTTATAGTCACTGTAACCATTAGATTAATTTATTCCCTAAATTGAGTATTTACAATTACCAAGTTGTGGTTCAGTTTTGCTGGTCTCTTGAAACTTGTATCTCAATCTTTCTGTGTGTGTTCATTTGTAGACCTACACTGAATAGATGAAGGGTTTCACCCAGTTTTAGCACAATGTTCTGACTGACTGACTTTCTCCTCAGAGGAATAGTTAGGACACAGCATACGTGCCTGACTACTTCTCGCTAATTCTCATTCTAGTCTCCATTGGTTGCCTGGCAACCTCACTGTTACGTCAAAAACCTATGGCTGACAAATAGTCTCACACATAAATCCTCATAAAACCATTAAAGCACAGCTTTTTGTTTTTTGTGCAGGATTATACAAAGGATTTATGAACTAATACAATTTTGTGTTGATTTGTCATTTGAGTTTGAGAGTACCACCATCTGTCTCCACCTACTTTGTCATTATACCTACCTATGCTAACTGTATGTTGGCTATAGCTACATACACAATGGACAGACAGAGTGGTGTTCATCCTCATCTTTTTTGAAGAAAGCAAGTTATGATACTGACACCCTGACATCTTCTGCCACTTAGTCATTGTGTGGTTACACAGGCATTAATCAAACTAATGTAAATGTTTCATTGGTGGAAAATAATTAGCAGCATTTGTTGCGCCACGTCAAAACATTACTGTTTTCAACAGAAGTTACTTCTTGTAGTAGGGAGATATACGTGCCTGCAAGGGCTACTGGATAATGATAGGAAGACACCAGTAATAACCTTGGCTTAACCAAAGCAACTTCTACCAAAAGAATGCCATGAAAGGTGCAGATAGTTGATGTGGTGTACAAAACTGACACTGTTTAAAAAATCAGCACTTGCCAGCCACGGGGACATTCTCCGCTAGAAGGATTACAGACTAACAAATTAAAGGAATAGAGAATGACAATGTGACTACACATGCTTGCCTTTAGTGTCAGTTTCTTGGCCCAAAGCCCAAAATGAAGAAACCAAGGAAAATGCATGACATGAAAGTTCAGGTTTCGCAGAACAGTGGGTAGCTTATTAAATCCTCTTTGATCCCGCTGTCTTTGATATCTGTGCTCTCATAAAGAATTCACTTTCAGTAGTAAATATAGGTAGTTCAGAGAGACATCATGACACACACCCCTCATTCCCTTACAGTCTCTTTAAATTATACAAAACAACCCAGGAAAATATGCAGGTCGTAAAAAAAAAAAAAAAAAAGAAAGAAATCAGCCAGAAGGAGTGGGAATATTCAGTTCCTTGACTTAGTTACATCTGGGGATTTGGGGGATTTGCAGGTTGTTAGGATATTGAGGTTTTTGTGATAAGTTCAAAACAAGTTCACCAGAACATTTAGGAATGCTTTCATTTGGACAGTGAACAAACAGCAGTGTCTCTCTGTGAATAATTCCCAAGAATATATAATGCATGGTTCATCATCTCTGCTGAAAATGTTCTGATAATTTTCAGAATAGTATGTAGTTTAAAGATAAAGGCAAATGCTGTGAAAACTATTTGATTTGTCTTCTTTCCACTCTGTCTTCGAAGGGGCCATAGACAATAGTGTGTACACCTACAAAAATTAAGTCTTAAGAAATAAAAACAGCTAAATGATTATAATACATCTTATGTGAGTCTGATGTCATGTGTTTATCACTAAGTGCTTGAACATGGATGCTGAGACAATGACACTATGCCCACAAAAGTTTGTTGGTCAATCAGATGTTTGAAACTTTACGTGTGTACTTGTTATTTGTGCCCATGTGTGTGCTGTTGTGTGGCTGAGTTGACAAATGCGGCTGAGTTAGCTGGGATGAAACGCCCTCTGCCCGTGACCCCTTATCCAAGTTGCCATGGCATCGCTCTGTTTGTAATTGTCCCAGTTTTCTGGGTTGAAAATAATGACCAGCATCTATCAGGGGCCTGCCATCCCTTCCTGTCCTGTCCCAAGCTATACCCTGACCTGGCAATGCCACCCTGCTGAGCCCACCTTGCCCGGAGGCCAGGCCTGTTTGTTTGCCCTGCCCAAAGTATGACACTGTGCCGCGGAGACGGAGAGGTCGCGGCTGCCCCTGACCTGACCTCTCACCCCTCCTTCTGCTTAATGCCAGGGCACTGGGGGTGTGATGACTGGATAACACACATTTACTCACAGTAAGATAAATGAGCATACACACACGTACTTCAGCACATGGATTCACACACACACACGAAAAAAAAAACCAAATTAACCCACACAGTTGAGCAAACTTTAAGAAGTGATCTTTCTACCTCTGCCTCATTTTTCCACTGTTTAATGGATATAGGTACTCGAGTCAACATTTGCTGTTTTTTGTTTGGGAAATAGCAACAACAAACAAGGTTTCCACAACAACGATCGGCATCTTTCAAAGAGATGATTCTGCTTGATGTCTAAGTGAAAGTTTACTTAATTGGAGCTGTAATCTGCCATGTTAGCAGAGCCAAAAAGAGTCAGCCCCCGCATCCTCATTAAAACAACACAAACCTACTTCTGAACAGTAAGTTGGGGGATTGATTAGGAAGAAGCCTGTTCTGATATCCATTTCTTTCATTGTTCTCCGCTGGCTCAATGCGGCAGGCATTTTCATGGTGCATTCCAATTACCTTGGTGCAGATCAAGAAAGGTGCCAGATTAACTAGAGAAACCTTGCTAACACAAAGAGAATTCCTAACTTAACAAGATGTCATTTCTCATTGATAAGCACTGTCAGAATCTCTGTGGCTTCTCTCTCTGAATAATTAGGAGGTTTGGATTTGAATACGTATACAGAGACTTCAGGAATCGTTAGATACAGTGTGCAACGCTGTGTTTAATATTTCACAAATTTCCCTTTTTCAGTCGAGCCCATGAATATTTGTAATGGGTTTCTTTCAACTTCCTTTTTCAAGCTCTTGCTCAAAAAACATGCATGGTAAAGAAAATTTAAGTACACCCATATTTGATATAACGTACAGTGTGTTGCAACTGGTAGAACTCCTCTTGACATGCAAGTTAATAATTAAGCTAAGTTTGCATGTTGCTATGCTGTAATGTTAATAGTGTGTCAACCCTTTTATTTTCATGGGATTTTTTTAACGTTAATATAACAGTACATTGTTAAGACTTTGTTCATAAAGTTTCACTAAGCACTTACTTTCTGCCCGCTGCACTTTCTCGCTGATCCACATTTATGGTTGTCCTGCTGTGGTAATCATTATACTGTATTTATTGTCCCTTTGTGGCCACCAGCCTTTGTTAGCTGAGTGTATGCTTCTAATGGGTGTCAGGAGCCTACAGAGGCAAAGATCCACTTTATTGAGGCCACTTTCTTTCACGTCGCTCACCACAAAATCGTCTGCATGGAAGATTTGGCCTCACACAGCGCCTCGTTGGTGTACATTTGCTGTGAGTGTCTCATTTTTGTGGAGCTCTGGGGGCATTTTAAGTGTCATCATTTAGGCTTCAGCAGCCTCGTCGAAACGAGGAGGGCCCTTATGATAATGACCATCACCCTTCCCTGTATGCTAAATGACATTACATCTTTTCCCCTCAATTTGAGATTTAAAATAGATTAGTTTCCCCCTGAATAATGCCTGTTAGTAATGGAAACTCTTGAGAGGCTGGGCTGAAAATACACATTCACACATAGGCCCACACACACATACATCATGTTATTATCACACTCCAGGGGAAGTCTTATTAATCTTCAGAGTTTTTTTTTTTTCCTTTGCCCTTCTTCCTCATTTGGAGGCAGCTCATGAACAATTCAGCTTCTGCCTGCTAATGGTGTTTCACAAGGCTCTGTGGGATATCTTTTATACATCAATAAGGGCAATTATCAGCTTAACTGAGAAAGCAGTGTCGCCAGCTCAGCCATGCCCTTCTCCTCTGTGCTCTACCAGGGTAGTGTCTTGACATGCTTTAGTAAAGCAATGCACCAGCACTGCCAGAATTAAAGGTTTCGCTTACCGCCGGGCCTACCCATTTAAAGCAAAGCAGAATAAATATCTTAGTCTGGCACTTAACTACAGGTTAAAAAGTGTGACAAATAGCAGCACATTCATTTGCGCAGCTTTAACCCGACATACATTTGAGTTCTTTTTATAGTCATGCTTTGAGCAAATACTTCATTGATTTCATCGTAGATAACTGTATAACTGTAAAGTGCTTCTGAAGCTGTTAGCTGTTTATTAGACTATTCGAACAGGGACTGATCATATCACCAGGTGTTTATTTATTATTTTAAAATGTTTTCTCGGTTTCATTCATTTATTTATATATGTTTTAACTTTTCAGTTATTTTCTGTTGCTACTCTCCTGAATAACAACTTATTTAAGTACTTGGCACAAGAGGGCACTACAGCCACGCATACCCCCTGGGGATGCCAACCCACCCCACCCGATCCCAACTGTCCTGCCTCCATGCCTTCTCATTGTTCAGAAGGGGATGGGGGGGGGGGGGGGGGGTTGGCAGCCGTGCACAGCTGGCAGCATTAGCGGCTTAACCCTCGATGCTAATGCTAATATAGGATTGGGCATGGAGCAGACATTGCAAGCCATGTGACCACTGGCGGGCAGGAGTTGAGAGGGGCGAGGGGTTGCTGGTGGTGAGCTGATCCATGCATGGATTAGTGGGCAACATGGCAGAGTTAGTCCACTGGAGAATGCCACCACTCGAGTTCCGCTCCCACTACGGTAATTAGATCAAGGCGAGGAGATGTTGTGTGTTCAGGATTTAAGACTGTTAACACAGTCAAACTCTGCTCTGTTGGGTTGGTCAGCATTTTTCTTTTCTTTTCTTTTTTTTGAGTAACATGTATCAAATGATTGAGCTCAGAAGTCCTGATATTTTCCTTTTGGAGAGGACACATCCAGTCTTTACCCAGTCTCTCCAAATTATCTTGTGCTGAATAATCTTCAAGCCTCTTTTCTTTTAAGCTGTTAAGCAGAATCTCCCAGTCAATTTGAAACGGTGCCCTGTGGCCTTTCTGCTCTCCAATGCTCCAACCCTCATATCGCTGCCACCATCTCTGCCGGTGCCAACCGTTGCTTCATCCTTCTGTTTTGCTGTTCAGCCCCCTCATTGGCTGCCCAGCAGTCCTCATCTGGTGAGACACCAGCAGCTGGCCAGACAAACCTAAGGTAGTATGGTGGCTGTGGAGCTCAGTTGCCCTCAGAGGCCCACAAACCTTTGTGCTCAGTTCCCACAGCAGCTCCAACCTCTGTTTATGAACAAGAGGGATCAGACCAGGGCTTATATTTATAACCACACCACCATGACCGCCGCCGCACCATCACAGTAATCACCACTGTGCATTGAGCCTGAGTGGAGCAGACACTTGGCCCGCTCCAGATGGGCACCGGCCAGCTTGGCCCCTCAGCCCGGCAGCTCTGAACTGAAATCATAGATGGGCTTTGCCCCTGCCAGCTCTGAACTGGCATACCAGTTGTTGTGATCTAGTAGAGGAAAAAAAAAATAGGGAACATGATGATAATGTTTCAGCTTAATCATTTGAAAGGTCAGTTTTGCTTTGTTCCCTGTTGCGCTTTGTACGGTGATTTGTGAGTGCAAGGTCTCAAATTGCTGGACAAATGTTCTCATGGAGAGTGTCTGTGTCATACATTTTGGCAGACTGTATGATTTTGTTCTAGACTGATGAATTTAAACTTCTGCCAGAAATGCTATTTATATTTCAAAACCAGAAAGATTAAAAGGCTTAGTGCTAGTCAGCTGTTTTTATTTTTATCTCTTTCTATGTAGAACTACTGATCTCTTCCTTTGTCAGCTAATTCTGGTTTTCTTTCTCTTTCCAAAATCTCTTTATCCAAGCCTTATTTGAGTCAAACAATTTGTCGCCAGACATGGGTATTTTACAAGGTCTTGGAAAACATTTCATCCTTTTAATTTAAACAGATTTCTTTTCCAGTCTTGACCCCTGGAAAGATGCCGTTGTGGTGGCTAGAAGTGGGGGGAAAGTGAGGACCAGTCTCACCACACAGCCCACCACAACAACCTGACAATACTACATTTCCTCACTGTTAGTGATCTAGCAGACTCATCTAGCCAAGGCACATGAGCAAACACATCCCTTAAACCATCTCTCTGCTTGTCGAGGTCAGCTCCAGTGGTCCCGAGGTGGAGGAAAGTACACTCCACTGCGCCAGTTTAAACTTAGCCCACACTGACATGCCCATTTGAGGTTTTAGGTTGCGTTTCAATGGTTTTCTGTGGATGTCTTAAAAAACGCCCATGGGGAGAATTAGTGGGAGCTTTGGCAATACAGCAGAGCCACAAGTAGGTGAAAGGCAAACAGAGCTCACAGATTGGCGATGTCAGTCAAACGGCTGTAGAGCACTAGCCATTAGCTCATTAGCAGTAGGCTTCATGCTGGGTTTGGCTGGTGTGCACAAATGGTGAGGTGATGATAGCTATTTTGCTGTCCAGACCGAGAGAATAAGAAATAGTCGGAGTCTGAATAAGTAATGGAAATTGTGTCATTTCTTCTGGACTACTGGAGCTCATAATGATGTCATTTTATGGGCTCATTGTTTCAATTATTCATGCGTTTTAAAGTCAATAGTGATCTGAGCAATATTATCAATACTTAACCTTCTATTTTCCCAGAGTTGGCTTTTGTTCTCTTGAACCAGAGTGCAAAAAAAATTTTTAAAGCGCCGACACAAGGCCTGAAAACCAAACCTGTTAAGGATTAGATTGAAGGCCTCAGCATAAAGAGTAAATCCCCTGGGATTGACTGGCATCAGCCAGACAGTATTGCTAACTTTCTGGATCTCTGTAGACACGGTTCACATTGACCATTGACCATCTGACAGGTGGTGTCTATGCAGCTCGACTCTGCTTTGAAAAAATGTCTGCCAAAGAATTCCATATACATATTGTGACTTTCTATTGAGGATCTCAATGAACGGTTTCTTTCTGAAAGGTGCAGTATCTGTATAAACATAAAGTTAGATTTATTTAGAATGGTAAGAGTTGCAAAAATCCTGAGAACAGAATGGGAAATGCTTATTTTGAAATTCAATTAAACCTTATTAAACCTAATTTATTAGGAAAATCAAGGTGTAAATTGCTTAAATCAAGTATTGTCCTGACAATGTTCAGTGAGAACAACAGCAAGCCAATCTTCGGTGAGAGTGAAAGTTAAAATTTCAGCAACACCAGTGATTGTTGACTGCAGGAAGTGTAGCCATCACCTCTGATATTTGCTTGCCTCAAAGCAAAGTGTGCAATAACGAAGTCTTCAAAATCACCATCCAGTTCAGTTTGGCATAAACGAGGTTTGGCTTCTCTCTGTTTTCTTTGTCTTGTGTCATTTGTTTAGTATTGCTGATCCACAGCACACTAACTGCTCAATCATTGTCATTCACACACACACACACACGTGTTTACACATTTCATTGTTGAATTTTTAGTATAATAGCTCCCCTAAAAAGATATAAAACTCCTGTATTTTGAGAATACAGTTTAATTAGGTAGGCTAAAAGATCAGTAGCAAGATAAGAGTTGCAAGTTAATAAAATGAGTGTGTGTTTATATGCAAGCAGGTGTTTGCGAACAATTCTGTCCGTCTGTAGTCTGTAGATTTGAACGGGCCTCATCGCTGCCTGTCTGGGAATGACAAAGGCATGTACATGAATGCAGTCCAAGACCCAGTTGTCTTGTCATTTGTCTAGTGTGTGTGTGTACAAGGTTTGCAAAGCTTGTGGTGTCAGCTTCTGGACGTTTGTATGTGTGTGTGTGTTTGAGTGTAAGAGAATGAGATCAGGTTACGCTAGGGATAATCCTCCCAAAGCCGTTTTGCTCAGGCCTAAATCACTGGATATTACCCTACCCATAAGTGATTTTAATTGGTTGTCTCATATAACACAGACTCCCGCCTAACGCTAATGCCGCCCTGTAATTGGCTGAAGGCTGCCTCTGCCTGTTAAGTTCATGGGACAATAATGGTTTAGGTGGCAAAGTTACTGGATATTGGAAGTGATCAAAGGATCAGACTCTTAACTATCTCAGATTCATTGTCTGGCTTTGGTGCTGTTTTGGGTCTCGAAGGCTGAGGGTGTGTGTGCACACGTGTATGTGGACTTGCATGCGTGGTGTGAATGTAAGCTAGTTTGTGAGGGGCTTGTGTTCATTGGCTAATTCTGTCTCGCCTGGACCGCAGATAGCACATATTGTCCTCTTGCCTCCCACCTCCCCTAATTGAAGACTTGGCTCTCCAGATGATTCCAGACCTCTCAGTTACCATAGTGATCATGGTAGCTTTGATAACCATGGATGGCTATGATGCCACCTCCTGCAGACTCCATTGACCACAGTTTGGCCGGCCATCTGGGGTTCTAGCTGGCTGGCTAAAGGGACTTTGGTGCATGCTGGTTGGCCGCTGGCATGTTCAACCTGCCACTTGGCTTGTCCATTATCCTCTTTCAGCAGGGGGATTCCAACACAGTCTCATATAATTTTGTAATTTTGTAATTTTGAGGACAAACTCATAGCATATGTTGTGGACACAAATAATGTGAAGATTACATGTATTTAAAATGGATTTGAAATGGTAAACCCAATGTTTGCATCTTCCCTGTGTTAAGAGTTATAGTTTTTAATTAAAGACGAATGTACTGCAACAAATGCAATACACCCTAGGTAAAATATTGTCCTCCACACCCTCAGTAGTTTTTATATAGTTTGATGTTGTCATCATCTGATTTTCTTCCATCCTTAAAGGGTATGTCATTTTACCCTTACCCCTTCATTGCCTTTTGGGGAGTTGTTCCAAAACAAGGAGGACTCTCTAAATCCCAAATAGTCTGTTGTTTTATTGGGTGCCATCCAGATACTAATTTTGGACTGACATTGTTTTCCCTCCAATATTGCATTGAACTCTTCTGAAGAAATTTTCATTTGAGAATATAATATTGATTAGATGAATATAATCCATTGGCTCAATCCATTGGTGGTTAGTTTTTTGCACTATTTTTGGGAGCATTTTCAATCTTTTTCTTTTTCTTGTTTTTGTTGTTTCGATGGTGTTGTGCAAAAAAACATACTATACAGGACATATTCGTAATCAGCTGAAGTTTTGAAAAGATTACAGTATGTCAGATCTGTCTCAGCCGTTAGTCACTTCTGCTGTGTCTCGTGTTACTAAGGGCAAACAATGACACATGAATGTTCATCCCTTCCTCTCTTCCCGTCACTCTACCTCTTGCCCTCACCCTCTTTCTATTCGCATCTGTTGCAGACAAGGCTAAAAGCATCTATTTCTCTCTAATCCCCTTTAAGAGTGGTGCACCATTTATTTTTGCGAGGCCATTTGTCCCAGACAATAGGCACTAACAGGCTAGACTCTGTGTTGCTCACTTGCTCCCCCAGACACCCACCGAACCCACGAATCCTCCACTACCATCGCACAGGTGCATGTGTGCATGCCCTGACCTTGGGAGCAATGCAGAGCTTGTCTTTATGAGGCCTTGAGACATGGCATTTGTGGCATTTAACCCCCTCATCACTCTGTGACCCCCATTCACTCCCCCCCGCTTTGGTTCTGTCATTCTCTTTCCACCCTCCTTCCTCTCTGCCCCTCTCCTCACATCCTGCTCTTCCTGCATATTCATCCTCCTCCACTGCCCATGCTTCCTTGTTAAATCTCCTTCTGTCACTGACTTCAGCCCTTTAACCTGGCAGGTAAACAGCCATGGTCCAGGTGTGTGTGTGTGTGTGTGTGTGTGTGTGTGTGTGTGTTGGGGGTAACCAGACAGACACAGAATGTACCCCCTCCTCCCATACACTGGGCTCGCTTTGAGAGGTTAGAAAGATCTTGACAAGGTCAGTGAGCTTTGTAGCTCATAATTACCCATCCTGGGTCTACAGTAGATATGTCAAAGCAGCTGGACCACGTAGGGTTCACACTATATAGAAGGAGATGAATCTGTAAGATGAAAATGGTCCAAATAGATCTGTAATTTCTGTAGTATCTTCATTCAGGTTGAACCCCCTCTGAATAAACTCAGTTTGTTTCCATGACTATCCATTGTACATCTCAGATGTCATCAGAGAGAAGAGAGCAGTCACAAAAAAATATATAAAAGCACAATTTCTTTATTGGGTTAAAGCACCAAAACAACTTGATCTTGAGCTGAAATAAGTACTTGGTTAACGTTTCATCATTAAATTAATAGTTAGATGGTTATGGTAAGAGAACAATCCTCATCACAGATGAAAAGAAATCAGCATTGGCTCTCTGTTGGAAATGGGAAGCAGAAAGTGGTCTTTCATGTCAGACGTTTTGTTGTCCCTTCCTGCTCCTGTGGACTTTTGGCTCTATAACAACCCCATGCTACTTCCTCCTTTGGGTTCAATGGACAAGTAAAAACTGCTAGAAGTCCTGAACGCAAACATGTCTCATTTATGGCATTTGCTTTAACAATTGATGTTGTTATTTTTCTTGGTAGGACAGTCGGTATTGGTTGCTCTTAATTTGAATACGTGATGTCAAAAGTATCTTCTCGTTGACAACAATACTAACAATGAAAAATGATTATGCAAAATGTATGTTTTTCTTTGACTCCTTGACTTGGAGAACAACACTCATATATTAAGTGTTCCTTTGAAGCAGGTGTTTCTTGAGGGAAAAGTTTAAATTGAATTCCTTCAGACTAGAGGTTAATGTCTCCATAGCTGTTGCTGCTGTTGGCGGTGCTTTCAGAGATGTGTATCTGATTATGGCACACACCTTCCCTCACTGCTGTCCTTGGTGGATTCCCCGTAAAACAGCCCTCACTCACCTGATGATTAACAAGATTTAAGATGGTGGAAGCCACATGGGGCCTCATTACCATCGTAAATACTTATCCCACTGTTCCATTTTTTCCCAATGTTCCATTTTTCTATGGCATGGCAGCAAGATGTACAGGTAGAGAGGGGGTTTGGAAAGTACACAATAGGAGGGGAGTTTGCGGTGTTGTGGGAATGCAGACCCACCCTTCTCCTCCTCTCGCCTTTTCAGGTTAATTCCCAAGATCTCTTCAACAGGCTCCTCTGTGGGCCCAACAATGGCCTCTGTGGGCCCACCACTTCCCAACTCCATCTCCCTTGGCTCACTCTCAGTTTTTTCTACGATGGCTACAATTACAGTTATTGCACACAGACACAACCATCAATGAGGAACTATAGAGGCAGCACAGAGTAACAGCAGGGGAAGGGTGTGGTTGTGAGCTTATCATAAAACCTTCTTGAATCAGAGGCAAATAGCGAAGAATGATTTTATAGTTTACAAATATTCCATAGTAGTATACTGCTTTTTATTTCATTTAGACTTTGCCAAACACAAAAGCAGCAAAAAAGTTTCAACTGACATCAAGCTTTTAAAAACTATCCTACTGTCATATATTGTTCGAATGAGGACAGAAAACCTCGCTTTACCCTGTACGTTTGCAGACTTCTGATTTTATGTCACAGTCCTGTAACTGTAACAGCACAAAAGGGAACAGCTTGAGCGAGCCGACATGAAAAAGTCTACGAACAGATGGGTGAAACAATAGAACTTTAACGACATGTGATACATAGTCTCCTGACTTCTTCTGTGATTTCACAAGATGCCAGTTCTCTGTTTTTCAAAGGGAATACTCAAAATGCTTATATCAGGATGAATCAAGACAAAGCTACAACATGACTCCTGTATCCAGTATGCCACTTTATAGACATACCTGGTGTTTTGATCTCCACTTGTATCTACGTCGAAAAAGAAAAGATTGAAAAAATATGGGATATGTTTTATTTTAGTGTAGCTGATAGGTTCGACAGACAACCCTCATTAGACCAATCTTTTGAGTTGCAGGTCACATGTGAGTCAAAATACGTCAGATGAATGTTTCCTTTCTTTTTATTTTCATGACGTAGATTTATATATATATATATATATATATATATATATATATATATATATATATATATATATATATATATATATATATATATATATATATATATATATGCTAGTTGTAGGTCAACTCATATTTCTCCCAGAAATAATATCAGATGACAGTACAAATATATAAAAACCTAAAACATCACATTTGTTGTTACTCTTTTGCTTTACAAGGTTATAGCTTTGACTTGTGTGCAGATTCATAGTCATTACTGTAGGCTTCAAAGGACCTGCGTCTGCTGTCATGTCAGTCAAGAGTGCAGTAATGATATACTTGCATACCACATTTAATAGAAGGTTGCATCTGCCTTTATTTATAATGCACTAGCATTCCTAATATGTAGGATTGTGTCACATTCTAATAAAACAACCTGCCTCTTCTTGTACATGTCGGATCTTTTTGTCACCATCTTCACCCCGATGTACTCTTGTTAAAAAGCGTGATAAAACCATAAAATAGATGCTCTCCTTCACTGGTACCAGTGAAGCAATGCGAACATTTCATCTCTTTTGGGGATAGAAAGCCTAAGGCTGCATCCTGTTTTGGCAGCTGTAAAGATAGAATCGCCTCTTCTCCGCTCCTCTGGCACTTTGCCTTCTGGGGGAAGAAGCTAGGGGACAGGTGGGGACCGACTGGCCCGTGCCAGCTGACCTGTCAGCTTTGGACCCTGTGTGTTTGAATAAAAGGAGGGAGGTGAAGAGGGGGGTAGTTTGTTGAGGGGGTGATGGGCCTTGGTAGGGTATGCGTGCAGCGTCTGTTTTGTGTGCGTGTGTGTGTGTGTGTGTGAAAGAGAGAGAGAAAAAGGAGAGGAAAAGAGATGGAAGAACAGAGGATGACAAGGGAGGCAGACAGAACAGGATGGTACTGCTGATGGAGATGGGATGTGACAGTTCTCCCTGGGATTGTGTGATTAATTGGGATCAGGTCACCTCTTCAATGTCTGGACAGTAATGCTATGCAGTCTCATATGGCTATTTACATACAGTGGGCTCCCCGGGCTACACAGACACGCACATGCACGCGCTGGGGAAACAAAACACACACACACACACACACACACACACACACACACACACACACACTCCTCTATGTGGAATACTGTCATTATTTTTAGCTCCGATACTAGTCCAAGTTATTGTAGTAGCAGCAGTGGAGCTTGTTGGTTTCCATGTTGTATTCAGATACAACTTTTTTTTTCCTTGTTTTTCTTTTTCATATTTTCCTTGTGCTGGAACAAATATATGTACTTGACAAGAGCTCCTACTAAGAAAGTGGTTGTCGGTGCTGAAGTTCCTGTGTTACCTTTTGCAAACTCTGTCTCAAAGCACCAGCCCCTCTTTCAGAAGAGGGGATAAGATAGCATCCCGACGGGAAGCGCAGATACTAAGAAGACACATAGCGCTGAATAATTTATGGCCCAGCAAAATAGAGACAGCCACTTGAAGTCCTGAGTAAGTAGGAGATATAGACAGTGGTGACATATCAAGCCACAATAAAGACACAGGGAACAGTAGAGAAGGCAGGGGGAAAACGTTCTGTGAATTTCCTGAGTTAAGAGTTTGTTTTGGTTTCCCTGCACTAGCTGCCTTGCTGTTTGAAAGTTGTATTGCTCTGCCTTGTTTACCAAGTCCTCTTGCTGCTTGCTCTGTCACACCGGGGATAGTACCCAGGTGAGCGCTGCTTCACACAAGGAAGAGAGAAGCCAGTGGCCCTTTGATTCCGGGCCGCTGGTTCCCTCAGATTAGCTATTCTCTCTATACCCTGACGAATCCACTGGCATAGCAGCCACTGTAACGGAGGGAGACACTTCCCATCCCAATCGGGTGGCAGAGGCATGGTGGCTTCCTGGCTGGCTGTCTGACGGCCTGCCAGGTTGGGTGCTGGCTGCTCGCAGGCTAGGTGGGTACGACATTTAAGACTTGGCCCCCATTGGGCTCAGAGAGAGACACCCCAGACGGCCTTTGGAGCTGCCAGGCCCCTCCAGTCTCTCCCCATTACACCTCGGCAGCACTGATGATGGCAGGTCGCGGTGGAGAAGCTGTCCTCATGCCGCCCGTCACATCCCTGCCACTTTCATCTCCTTACTCACTTCAAAAGTGACATCTGTCATCGCTAAGAAGCTCGGAAGCGCCGTGTTCCTGCGATGTGCTGCTTTGATGGTGATTTGGCCCCAGGCGTTTGTCATACATAACTTAGGTGAAGAACAATGTGATATCAGACTTGGATTTTAAAGGAGAAAAAGAGTCTAAGTACACTACAGGCGGGCAAAATCAAAATCGCTCTAACCACTGGAGGGAGCGAATCAAAGTGCAGCATGAGCTGGTAGAAGTACTGTTCGTTGCTCGTATCACAGTCTTGTCAGTTTTCTTCTTGTTCGCCTCGTTACTGTGTCCCCATCTGCGGAATGAAGCAGCCGCCGATGGCAAACGTTCAGCCATGTGCCATTTGGAGAACTTTGTGAATGTTTGCTTTTGCTCTCAACCTGCAGCACGCTTATAGCACACAAATGCTGCAACAACAATATTATCAACACAACACAGAGCTTGTCACGAGGGTTCACGAGATACAGGCTGTATTCAGACATACCGCAAGTTTAGTGTGAAGCATACTTGTCTGGGTTAAGTAAGTGTGTTTCTGATGCTTGTGGAATGTGGATTTATAGTGTGTGTTTCTGTCTGAGCTCTGTAAATGTGTGTGTGTGGTGCACTGTCTGAAGGTGTGCAGCACAATGAGTGTTGTGCATGTACATGTGGCTATTTGTAAAACTGAGTTATGATGACCCTGACAATGCTTTTCACCAGAGCTGTCAGAGACACGTCTTACTCGCTGACCTTGTTTTGGCGTCAGTGATACTTGACCCCCATCTTTAGCAATGTCCAAATCAACTTGTGCAGTCTTCATATCTGTCAGTTTAACCTTTAGACCCAACTTCTCTCACTGTCTTTTTCAACCTCGAGTTCTCATTGTCTTTTATTTATTTATTTATTTAGTCTCTGTTTTTCTCTTGCTGTCTTGTTCTCCCTCCTTCATTTTTCCCCTGTCTGGGGTTAACCCAGAGTTCAGCCATCCCTCTTTCTCACCTCTCTGTGACTGACAGGCCTGTCTTCCAGATGGCTGCCAGATTGCCAAGCTCCTTGTCAGTTCATATTAAGCTTTGTTTGATTAATGCATAATTTAAGGGCCTGTTAAGTTCTCTACAAATATATGTGTATCTAATTAGTGCTGTTAGGCTTTGTGACATCACCACCTAACTATTTTTTTTTATCTTCACTGCAGTTTTTCCACTTAACTTCAGCTAGGGTAAAAAAAAACCAACGCGCTCCACCTTTCTCATCCTGTCCCAGTCTGTTAACGTAAACTGTCAGTGGAACTGACGTGGAACAGGATGATTAGACTTGTTTACCTCTCACTTTCGGATACACACATACATATTTGGAGGAGACTAAACATTTTTTGCATCTGTGTTTGCGTGTGTATGTATTTATGTGTTTCTTTGTATGAGCGTGTGCCAAGCCACAAGTGATTTGACCAAAACAAAGGGTCAGACGTGGAGCTTACTTACACGGGTCAGTTTGAGTTGGTTCATTTGAACAAGACTTTTTCGGCTCACCTATTCTTAATACAGCTTAACACACAGACAGGACAATGTGCAAAAATGTGTTATTTCTTTAGCAAACAAGACTACGGCTGGTATTTTGTCTGTAACAGGTGGATGCTGTATACAATCTAGCTTAGCAAGACCCAGTGAGCCTTAATCATCTTGCATGTATCACTGTTTTACTGACCCTTGCCCTGCACAGACTCCCTAATTAAGATGCTGTGAAATGCTTTAAATGTGTATGATGAATACTCTTAATTATGGGTTCATTATTTTTAATTTATATAAATAGTGAAACAGCTAGATACCATTGTTTGTTTGTTTACCGCATCTGTGCCATCATTGATCTTACTTACTTGGCTGGGTGGCTATGATGGTTCATAGTGAATCGCATTTGGAGGTTTCTAGCTGTGTTGAGTTCATGTTGGCATGCATTTACCTAATTAAAAGACCACATAGGTCAGTAATCAATATGTCTTTCACTTAATTTGGCTTTTACAGATACCAACAGTAGCCTATGGTTCACTGGTCTTGCAGTGCCATATTGCGACAGCACTGTGCCAGGGCAGCTCTGGCTTGTTTATGTTTCTTAAACTATCGTTTTGGTTGGCGCTCAGCGTGTAATAATGGTGCCCCTGCTAAAAACTTTCAGGTAAACTTATTTTGCACATGGTGAGGCGTACCCTGGCATTTAAAGGGCTAAAAGCTGCTATCTTGTTTACATTTGTGCTATTGGTAGGTTAGGTTAAGGGTAACTTGCCATTTTCTTCATGTAGACTACTAGTTAGGAAGTTGTTGTTTCCCATAGAGACAGACATTTTCATAACCCTAACACCTAGAAAGTGGAATGGAAGGAGAATGCGGAATAAAGTAATCAGCCAATGGCAGGCTTATACCCACACTCTACATCCGGGGAGTCAAACTAATGGTTCACCACCACGGTTACCCAGGTTCCCTGCTCACAATGAGGACAGATTGGATCGTGCTTGAGTTGCTGCAACTTGATAAAGTAAATTCCTCAGCACTTGTTTGACTGTGAGTGTGCTCTCATGTTTGTGTGTGTGCGTGTGTGTGTTTTGTGTGTGTTTGTGTATCCCTTAGGCATTCCTGTGTTGGAGTTTTACAGTTCTGTGCTATAGGCCTCACTGCTGTGTATGATTGATGCTGTCAAGACTCATACCATTATGTTTATTATTCATCTGTTCCAATGCTTTCACTTGAGGGGAAACAGAAGTTAGAAATACAGGGTTGACACCATCAGCACGGTACACACAGAACACTCACACACCAGAGAGACAGTGAGATACTTATGTCCGTCTTTCGATTTGCCTGTTGGCCCATCTTCTCATCCAGCTGTCAATCACTGTCTTAAAATGTGTCTAGAAATAACTGAGCATCGCTGTCCTGTACACCTGCAATTAAAATTGAGTGACCTTAACCTGACACTGCTAATTAGCCAACAGTGAAACTGACTGCAGAAGGACAAGTTGGACTGGTTGCGTCCTTGGGTCCGTAGGAATAACGATTCATAGAAAGTGTGTTGGAGTTGTTTCAGGTTTTCGAGCAACAGTAGCAGGGTGATGGTGAGGGGTACCAAAGCCAGGCCAACCTAGACACAATGCCCCTGGGCTGACAACACACTGGTATGTGGTCAGAGCAGAACAGCCTGCAGGTACCAAGGAGGAACAAAACACTATCTGAACCACTGCACACATACACACACAAACACAGGAACAGTGTTATTTGTAGTAATACAAACTAGATTTCATATGAAAAAAAACAACGCTTGGAATGTTTTATATCTGATTAATCTCTGTGTTATTGTCAAAGCAACATTACACAAGTACAATCCCAACATAATAATGGTTACACATGATATTTCTGGACCCAATTCAACTTCTAAATAATGTTGGTACTCACCAATATTATTGGACACAAGTGAAAAGTTCAGGGGCTTCATCTAGAACCTCAGTGATGAAGAAGACAAGAAAGACTGGAGAAAAGATGTCCCTTCCCACATTACATGGCCAAATGTTTACTAGGGTTTTTTGCAAAAGAGTTTAAAGAAGATATTTACTGACACAGCAATGTAAAACTTAACCTGTCTGATCAAGACATTTGTTGTACAGTTATCCGGCGATGGCATCGCAAATGTTATTATTATCAATTTCTTTAATTTACTCTCCGAGAGGTGACTCCACTGTAGCTACTTGCTAGTGTATTGTAATCACGATGAATTCTAATTGCATCCAAGACGTTTATACAAAAACACACTTTAGGTTATATAATCATGACAGACCAGTAACACCACTTTCCACAGCTGAAAAATAAACACAGTTATGCTACATGTGGTAGCTGGATGTAAATGTCACATTCCCAAGTACTAGCTCATCAAGTTCAGCCCCAGTACACGAGGGAGGCGGGGGCTCACTTCAAACAGAGTCCTGATGAAAGCATCGCCTCCATGGCACAAGCTGCAACTTTCATTTGTTTAGCAAGAGCGATGACAGATCTATCAGTCATAAATATCCTGGAGAGAGTGATGGAGGAAGGAGGATAGGGGAAAAAAAGAAAGGGAGGGGTGAGACCTTCAACATTTGGTTGTGTGCGTCTGTGTGTGTACTTATTTTCCTCTTCATTAAAAGACGATTCTGGATTCAGGCATCCGCATGTCAGTGCCAGAATCTGTCAGTGTATCTCCAGTGGCTGTCATTGAGATGTGGCCTTAAGAGTGATTTACACCCCCGCCCTCACTCATCACAATTGTCATATAAGTTTCATTTGTAAATATATATATATATGTGGGTTAACCTTTCATGCCCCCCCCCCCCAACAGACACACACACGCTTCACCTGCTTTTTTCCAAGCGCCTCACACCCCATGCTATCTACGCAGAGCAGAGGGCTGCAGCGTCAGTCGCACGCCACATGCATAAATCATCGCTCGTCTTGGGACCAACATTTTAATCAATGATAGAAACATGAAAACATTGTTTCGCGCTAATCATCAACACTGTGTTTGATCTATCCGGAGCTTTAATCTTGTCTTATGTGGACAGAACCGTGCCGGTCGAGCAAGAGGAGCATTGTTGTAGGTGCATCACAGCACTCTTAGCTGTGGACAAGTTTACACTGATTGTTTCATGTATCTGGGCCTGGGCTCCTGACGCCTGCTATGCTTTTGAACCTGGCCTTTTGTGTCCTCCAACAGAGCTTTTGTTCTAGATGAAACAGACTATGTATGGTCAGCACTGAGCTGTGTCTGCGCCACCACATATGCACACACACACACACACACACACACACACACACACACACACACACACACACACACACACACTGTAGGCACCATGGCAAGTTGTAGACCCATACTTGTGTACAACAACATGCAAACCCATGCTGCCACATATTTATGTGGGTGAGTGAATGTGTGTGTGTGTGTGTGTGAACAGTAGCGGGGTTGGACAGGGGCATCTGTTTTTTCTCAGCAGTAAGACATCCTACAAAAGTAATCTCAATTACAAGAGAGACTTCAGAATTAAAGTTTCATCTTACTGTAACACCACGGCCTCTTCCTGGCACATCAGAGCACTGCTGTTTTCTTTTTTAACAACACCACCATGTTTACTGTCTCGGAGGGATTAAGTTTACTTTTTACTTAAAAAGAAATTTAAAGCAGGAAGGAACTTGCTGAATATATATCTGGTTGTTTGCACAAACAGCCAGCCTTATATGTAATGTTGATACTCTGTTTGTAGTGCTAGATAACGAAAGCTACACTCCACGTTACATTCCAGGTATTTTACTGACTCTCATCGGAGCAACTTGAATGGATACAGCCACTTAAATGAGCAAAGTTTGTTCGGGTTGCCCTGGTCAACTGTAAAAGCCAGATAGAAAATATTGGCTTTCTTAGAGGGAAACAGGATCCATGTTCTATATAATATCATGCTATATAATTTCAATATTGAAGAAATAAGTCCTGTCCAAATAGTTTTCCTTACATGCCAGTGTAGACTCATTTGCAGTTTTCTCTTATGTGTAAATCTGAATAAATGTATACTACTTGAGTTCTGATGAACATCTTCCGTCTAAAAATGTTTTCAAGTATTATTCCTTAAACAACAACCGAGTGCCCCTTCAGAGGAAAAAATGTACTGCAGTGGTTCACCATCATTACACTCACTTGTTTTAATATTCTGAATAAGAAATCGTGGAAACACAACTGAAAACATTAGACACAGTTAGAAAAAAATAAGCACACGCGTTGCCCTAAAAATCTGTTTCTTAAAAGCTGAATGTGGGCCTTTGGTTGTTTTTTCCCTTTCTCATGCGGAAGAATCTTGGTCGCGCTTGTTCCGATGGTAATGTAACAAAAGCTAACACCAGAAGTCTTTGTGCTCGGATGTGTTTGCAATAAAAGGAAAAAAAAGGGGGACAGCATGCTTTTCTACCAAACACTAGGGTTGGTGCATAAAAAAGTAAATGAGCATCCTAATATCGGGGCCTCTTAATTTTTCAGCAGACGTGATGAAGTGAGTTTTGACTGATGTTTCCTGAAAGTGGCAACACGTGTCCCTCTTACCCGGCTGGTGCAGTCTTCTCGTCTACAGATGTGTCGCTTGATGTACCCATCGAATGGCACACTGCCACTTAATAAAATATCACTCTTGCTTTGACAGGGAAGCCTTAATTGAGTCCCTTGTCAGTTTTATCAAACTGTGTGTTATCGTCGTTTGAAACTTTTTTCCTCTCTTTCCCCCTCAGCCTCTCTCTCTTGCTCTTATGGAATATGTTAGCAGTTGAATCCTCTGTAACCAGGAGAAAAGGAGGGGAGGGGAGGGGAGGGAAGGGGTTGAGGAAAAAGTAAAAAGTGAAAGAGAACAACACTGGGTTTGAAAGAGAAATAAAAGTAAGAGGACGCCAGAAAAAGAGAGAGAGGAGGAGAAACGGCCAAGAGAGACGGTGCTGCGAAAGAGCCTTCAGAGGCTATCTTGTCATTGGATCCATAATTCAGGTTCATGATTTTAATTTCCCTCTGTTCTTATCAAAGGCCGGTGGAGCAGCAGGGGGAAGGCTCGTAGTTAGCTGGATAACTGCATATGAGATGAACTGCAGCGCTCTGTCACAATGCCTGGACGACATAATAGGGATGGAAATGTGCCGAGAAGAACAGAGTATCCACTCACTCGCTGTGACTTCCTCTTTCAACTACCAAAAACCCACAATCATACGTTGTTTACAAAAACCCTTTTTTGACATCTTCTCCCTTTTCCTCAGAAGCCATAAGCAAACTCTCACCCGCCCCCCCAAAGCATATTCGATCACACACAGGCAGAGAACGACAATATGCTTGTGTAAAGCCCCACAAAAGTACAGCAGATGAATTATGAATAACGACTGTGTTTGGATGAAGCCTTTTGATTTGTTAATATTTTCTTGTATGTCTATAATAAAAACTGCTGTTCTATCAAAGTGTATGTGTTTACTGCAATGTAGGAACATTGTCACAAACTAATACAGCCACAGGGCCAAATTTTTTAAGGGCGGTAGGCGGCTTTCAGAAGTTTTTTTAAGCCAGTTTGAGTGTCCGTAAAAAGTTAAAAACACGTGCAAACTAATGTGGTCAGCGTGTGCTGCAGCTGCGTTGTGTGTGCTGCACAATCTAGAGGGCACTGTAGCAGCCTGAGTTTCATGCTCCCATCGCTTTCCTTGCCTTGCAGGCACATGCTAGTCTTCTCACACACACACACACACACATACACACACCACTGAAGATTTTTTGATGTCAGTTCCTTTTTCTATTTTTCTTCCTTCCCTCATCTTCATATTTTCCACGCTGCTACACCGTTATTCTCCCTCTCCTCCCTCTGTTTTTTTCCTAATTTCTGCATCTCTCACCCTCCTCCTTTCCCCTCTATCTTTATTTCTTTGGCTTTGGTGCTTACAGGACTCACTAGTGCCACTGAACTTCTCAGTCAGCTATTTGATCATTAATTTATCACAGTTCCAGCAGTTTGTTTGACAGGTGCAAGTGCTTTCATCTGACTAGGGCTAGGCATTGCTGAATGAACAAGGTAACCTGGACCTATATGTTGAGTAAGCAGGTGAGCTCGGGACTGAACGAACCGATCGGCCTGTCTGCAGAATGAGCAAGTGCAGCGACGTGGCCTACTTGCTCACTTGGCAAGCAAACTCTAAACCAAGTCAGTTATGCCAGGCTAGCGAACAGCTTGCACAACCCCACAGTAGTTGCAGGAGTCAGGCCTCACCTCACTCACAGAGTTTCATGTGATTAGATGGTTGTGTGCTCAAATAGCAGTAGCATAGCATAGGTGAAGGTGAAACTGAATCTCCTCTTTTAGGTTTGTTATACAGTGATGGATCTTCATTTTCCAACATGCACAATAACAGTGACTCATACCTCATAAAACTTCTCAGTCAAAAAAAGAAAAAGAAGAAAATTGGTTTGACATCTCTTAAAAAACAAAGTAGCATGGCAAATGCCAGCCTTCTGTGACAGCATAATATGGATAGAAATACATAAGACAGAAGGGCCTCAGTTGCCAGAAACGTTGGTTTCTGGCTGATGTCAGGACCGAAAAACAGCCTCTGAGACCTACTGCAGCCAGTGTGATGACAGGGAATCCAGCACTACAGTGCTGTATGGAGTTTAGCTGCTGTTAGACAGTTACTACATACTTGTTTGGTCATGCAGCTAACAGCAGTGATGCCATTAGCTGACTAACGTTTAGGCCCGGGTTGCCTAGTGCCGAACCAGGATACTATATTCCCTGCCCGCAAATTGGCCGCTGTCGACTTTGCCATGTGCCACCATGATTGAACAGCTTTAATTGGCTGTGTTTTCTCTACTCTTACTCAGAGTCAGCCAAATTTGACATGTAAGTGCATGGCAAGGGGCATAATTCACATTACGCAGTAATTACTTTCGCTACTATGAATGTCAGTCGACATGCTGATCGCTCTTTTTCTTTTACAGGAAACCTGTAAATATGTGACAGCAACTAACACTCTGATTTCCGTTTTCTGATTTCTGATGACTTGAAATAAAAGACAGTGAGGCTTTGAGACATTAACATTATCAGTACCAACAGTCTTTCCACAGACTTGAATGTGGATGTTAGAACCCCCCCAAGCCCTCACGGTGTCTTTCTGTCTGTCTTCTGTATTCTGCACTCTCATTTCGTCTTCACATTATTAAATACAGACCCTCTCCTCCCCAGTATTCAATTTCTTCTGCTCTCTAAATGCACCAAAAATGTTATTATTTAAGCAATATTTTCACCCAGATGCTGAATAACATTCCTTATGTATTATCTATATAAATGTAGTGTATCCTAGATGCTCTGAAAGACCTAGAGGCCATGGGGCCTCAGAGCGGAGCAATGTTTGCTCACCCGTAAGAGCCTTTCACACCTTCTTTCTTCACCCTTTGCGCCAGTGCCAAAGCTGTGTGAACTCTTGTAATGTAAAGGTATATTTGCTGGTCAAGATTGAACCGTATTGCCTGAGCCTTTTGCAATGTTGAACAATCGTACGAAACCCATATATTTTCCTTCTTTCTTTCTTTCCTAGTAATGCTCCAGTTCTCCTGTGTTTTCTCTTTTTCCAGCCTCTTTCTTTCTTTTCCCTCCCTCTATCCCCGGAATCAAGGTCTGCTGGGGCATTTTTAAGACAGAGGCTTCCTGGACTATTTTGGTATCAAAGCTTTGAGGCAGCAAGAGGCATGCTCTCTGAAGTTGACATGTAAGGAGAGGAGGGCCTTCCTCTCTCACTGGTTTGTAGGGGGCATTGGGAGGGAGGGGGCCACTCAGTAGCCCTGCCAGGAGTGATCTCTACTGGGAATATGAGCCTCAAACGCTCGCCTTCAAGCCCAGACCGTCCCGAGCCATTGGGGAGGCTTACGTTTCATATGTTTGGTGCACAGTTGACTGTATGGTCTTATGGTGTGTTAGGACTGGTGTGCATACATTCATGTGTTTCACAGTTGTTGTGGTGTGCTCCTGAGTGTTGTAACATATCGCAATTGTTTCCTACATTTTACATTTTTAAGTGAAACAATGCTTCACAAAGCAACTCCATACACTGGCGGCCCCAAATGGTAGCAAGAAGTATCTGTCAGTTTTTTTGTTGTTGTTGTTGTTGTTGTTGTTTTCAGTCCAGTACATTCTCTGAATATGCCGGCAATGAAATACCCAGGCTAGCAAACTTTTAAATGCATTTCAAGGCATAAGTGCAGCTTTATCCGAATGTTTTACTTTGGAATTAATCAGACCAATCAGAAACTGTTTTGTATTTAGGTCCATACGTTCAATTTGTCACTTTTAAGGGAGAGATATATTATAAGTGACCCTTCTTCAATTATCTGGACATACTGGGTGAATTTCACTCTCTCGGATGGTGGAATAGTGGCTCTGTTTCCCTTTGGAGTTCCATTTTCAGGCTGATTTGATGTCGTATTTTCACATAAAAATCCTGCCTCCAGCTTTAATGTGAATATAACCAGCTCCAGCCCTTTGTGGTCGACTGCTGTCCAGATGACCTCCTCTGTTTTCCCCTCCGTACTGAGGAAGTCCAGCTTACAGTGGATCTGACTGTGAAACGGTCTGACCTGGCTAGTCTCTCTACCAACACACTGCTCCCTGATTCATCTGCTGCCAACCCCTTCAAGTTATTCATCTGGAAGAAATATGCATTCATCATTGTATTTTTAATCACACCAAATAGATAGACAAAGAGAATGCCTTGGGGAGAGGGGGAGCAATCTACAATTCCCAGAGCTCAGATGGTATTCCTGCCCTGCATCGCCAAACATTCCCCAAATTGACTCTGAATGAATTTATTTTTAATGTGTGGAAGATGCTCTACCACAGAGAATAGAGATGGTGTGTACACGAGTGTCTGTGTGTTATGCTCTTGTTTGTCTGCTGTGTAGTACTATGATTCTTTTTTGTATGTTTGTATGTGCATGTATCAGTAATGCAGTTGCACATATTTACCAGCATACATTTTTGTTGGTGTGTGTGGTTTTGTCTTCATGTTTTTTTGTTTTTTTTTTACCGCTTAATATCATTTTTTTTATGATACAGTGCGGTTTTCAAAGTTTTTCCTTCTCACAAACCCACCAACTGTTAAAGTCTCCATTGCATAATCCCTGTTTGACCCATCTCCTTCCCCATCAAAGCCCGGTATTGTAGTGGAGCTGTTTGGCCTAGCCAGCCCTGAACAAATGAGCAAGCTCATCCCCTCCATTCTCCATTCCATTGTATTCATTAATAAATTAATTTATCAGCTCGTCTTGGTTCCAGCCTAATTGAGTCCCATTGCAGCCTTCTAAGTAGGACACGTACGGATCCGACAAATGGAATGGTATCCGGCCCTCGGTCCTCAGGGCTATGCCTTGGCCCTGTACCCTGGAACACACTGCTTTGTTAGCTGCGCCGCGTGTGTGTCTCTTTGTGTGTGCGTTTGAATGTGGATAGATCTGATACCTCTTTCATCTGCTTTGAGCTATCTGTTGATTATCTCTGTGCTGTGCGGTCGTATTCTGTGTTAGCGGGGACGGATTGGAAGGTGGGGGTCGCTTTGGGAAGGTAGGAAGAAAGGGAGATAGTGCAGAGGGAGGCAGGGGGCTTCCTGTTACCCCATCAGAGATGAGCCCCCACAGTGTTGTGGGTCTGCATATACACATACACAAATGCATAAGTCTGTGCACACACACACTGCAAACAGATGTGGGCTCACAGAAAAAGGGAGGGTCTTCTATAGCTTAATGCCATTACATTAAATTTTAAATAATGTTATGCAAATCAGAAATGACAGGAGATTATCTCCTTGGGACCTTGAAAGGGATTCGTCAGTTCTTATTCCAATAGCCCTGGAAAATAGCCCAGACGTCCTGAGTGGAGAAATATGGCAGGGCGTGACGGAGACTGCCGCTGCTGAAAGAGGAGACCGTGAGAAAAGGCCCCAAGTGTTGGCTATTAAAATCAATTTACCCAGGAAGTCAATGAAGAGAAATCCCTTGGTAAAGGCACCTCCCAGGACAGCTCACGGGTCCTGGAAGAGGAGCACTGGCGAGGACGGAGGAGGCGAATGCCGCATGCCAAGGTGAAAGTAACACACACGCCAGAGGAAGGAGGAGATCGGGCTGAGGCAGGGAGGGTGAGGACTGTCTTTCATGTTTTCCCCTTGTGTCTGTTTTATCTCGACAGCCCTGCCGCATGTGCAAGATAGTTTTAAAGAGCTTGTCCCAATGTGGATGCTTCCGCCTGCAACGCCTCACAAGTTTTTCTGTTGTAAGAGTTGGATGTGGAGGACAAGCAGTTGGTTCGCAGTGCGATGGAGGTCCTGCGGTTTGTTGTCCTTAACAAGTGCCAGTACATACTGACATACTGTATGCACATCATGTTGGGGGATGTAGGGGAGCTACAATGCTCATCACATGACTCCTCCATTTTCCTCCAGTGCTGTCAACACCCCTGAAACCACCCACCCACCCTCCCCCTCTGCGTTTCCACTCTCACATCAGGCCAGAAGTGCGGCAGCCATGCTTGCAAAATAGTCAGTCTCAATATTGTGTTAGGGACAGAGCCATCCATTACGGAGAAAACAAAGTCTTGTCTGTCTCCAGTGCTTTGGGCCATCAATTAAAGACATCACGCCAGCACAGGGGCACTGAAGGGGGGGTGTGGTGTGGGGGAACAGACCTTATCAGAGTCGTTGCATCAAATATTGATGAACCTAATTGAGGTTCTTAGGCACTACAAAGCTTCCTGAAGAGTATCTGTTTTTGTGGCAAAATACAGTCCTGGTCCACCGGAGCAGACAGCGAGAAGAGTGCAGTCTTGTGTGTAAATTGCATGTTATGTAGACTAACTGCAGGCAATTGCATGTTATTGAGATGGAAGATGAGGCAGAAACTTGTACCAATGAAATTCTTCTCCCACAGATGGAAAGTATGTCAACACCAAGTTATTGTAACAGACACTTTTATTATGTTATATCTCAAAGAAAAATGCATGAGGAAGATTTGAAATTATGATCATGTCATGATATTTTTATTCTTCTCTGCTTTTTGAATATTCTTCCCTATTCTGTCAGAACACAGAAATAGCATCTGGGCTCCCTTTTGGTGTATATGTTTTCCCATCCCTCTCTCTTTCTCTCTCTCTCTCTCTGTCTCTCTCATTTTGAGATAATGCAGGATTACGTTTCGATCTTTTTTGCTTGAAATATAAAACTTTACTGCTGCAGTTCTTATCCGTCTCTGTCTCTCAGTGCTGGTCCCTGGTGACACCAGCCTGAGAATGGCAGCTTTAATTTGCAGGAAAACAAGTTGAGAATATTGATTTCAAAAAGTGCTCTCTTCTCCCCTTGGAGAAAAAAAAAAGGCAGAAAAAAAAACAAAAAAAAAAAAACCTGTCTGCCATGTGAAAACCTGTAGCCTTCAATTAAGTGGGGCTTGTAGGTGTGTGTGTTTTCATTTGGGCACGGTGTTCACTTGAAATGACACATTAAAGGCTGTGTTTTACTTCAATCAGACTGCGAAAATATACACACAGACCTAAGTGTCTCTTGAAGGGCTCCGATGTTGGCACACACACCCCACCACCATACAGTACCAGACAGATGGGCGGTATTTATCTTAGAATAAGAACCATGTTCTCCTGCTCCAAGAAAGGAAAAGACTGCCTTTCCCACTTCTGAAGAGGACACGTGTCCTGGAATTCATGTCAGTTGATGTTCACAGGTCTCAAGTCTCACTTCCCCTCCCTAAGACTTTTTGTAAAGCACAATAATCTCATACAGCCTTTTGTCCGCATGCACAAAAACAGAAATCAGAGCTTTGCTCCTTGGCTCCATCCCCATGCTGGACTGTTGAACCACTGCGTTTTCTATTTATTTTGACTCACAATAAACCTACAGCGATTCATTTGATCTTATTTGGTGAATAGTCAGTCCCTGTGGTAAGGCTTATCCCCTTTAATGCAAGGCCTATTTGGGGTTCTGATCTGGTGCTTAGGGCCAGGCAGAGTTGAGTATCAACGCAGGGACTGACTGGAGCTAGTGGTTGTAACACGCCATCCCAGAGGCTTTGGAAGTCATCCCGCTAATACAGACATGACTAAAGCTCCCTATCATCCCCCGCAGAATGACACGGCATGGCTCCAAGACTTAACTCTTACAAAGAGCTTAAATATCTTAGATGTGTAATGCATAATGGAGGTGTGTTCTGTACTTTGGGGCGCAGAGTATTCCCATCGCTATACCACGGCTGTACTACAATAGCATGCTGGCTTGTTCGCCGTATCGCACAGCGGCGTCAACGGTGAGAAGTGCATGCAGGTGGCTGAATAATTAAAGGATGAAAGCCACAATAATAATAAAATTGCATTACTTTTTTTGTAAATAGGGCAATTTGTGTTGCAGTGTTCTCCTCTGTTGAGTAAATCACAGCCGTTCTCCTTCTCTCTTTGTTTCTCTTTTAGTCTCTACCACTGTTCCTGTGTGTGTGTGTGTGTGTGTGTGTGTGTGTGTGTGTGTGTGTGTGTGTGTGTGTGTGTGTGTGTGTGTGTGTGTGTGTGTGTGTGTGTGCGCGCGCCATGTGTTCCTCTGTGTTTGCATACACTGTGTGCTCAAGTTTGCTGAAAAGGGGGTTGGAAGCTCCCCTAGTGGCTCCTCCAGAGAATTACCTTGGAGAGTACTGCTCTGCTCAGCAGCAAACACACTAATGGCACGAAAAATAGCAAACACATTACTTTTTTGTTTCCATATCAGCAGTCCAACTGTGTACCTTTCTATTTTTGTTTGCTTACATATATATGTAGAGGGGAGAGCTTGTTTGTGAAAAGTAGTGTAAGCTCAAAAAGGGTGTAGCTATTTAGTGTTTGCAATTCAAGTACAATGTTCTCATCAACTACTACTAAATAAAATAAAATTGTTAAGGGAGAGAGCTGTGTATTTTCATATACATGATTTTCAACTTGCAAGATGGTAATTTTTTTTTCCTCCTCACAACCACTGTGATTCAGCCTAATATATTCTGTTTAGTACTAAGAAAAGTAGGCTGCCAGATGGAGCCTTGGAGAGTAAAAAATAATATGATCTACTCTTTTTTTAACTTCAGATATTAATGTTTTACTGTGTTTAGACACTTGGTTTAATCCATGCAGTATTTGCAGGCCAAGCCGAGAGCCACAAATCTACAAGCATACCTTGTTATTAAATGTTAATCACCGACTAGTCTTTTTCGGGCCAGAGAACTGAAAACATAGTTCCCAGTGCTGTTTGTCACGAGGATCTGAGTATGTGCGTCTGATGGCAGTAGATAACCTCCCATTGAGATTGTTAGCAATCCTGCCCTCTGATTCATGAAATCGAGATGAGCTATATGGAGACATACAGGAGGTTATGCGTATGCCAGCATGTGTTTGCATACATAAATGTGTGGAGGAACAACTTCTTATGGGTGTGTGCATGTGTAATGAATGTTAATTAAGCCTTTTGTAAAGTGGTCCATCATCTCTAGCTTCCAGCTCGTGCAACTATGAGCTCAAAGAAGTGAACGGTCTCCCCAGTAGGACAGAACTGATAAGACTGTGACTCTTGCTATCTACACTTCACCTTTCATTTGTTTTGATCTTTAAGCGGTCTTGTGTGTGTGCGCGTGTTTGAGAAAAGAGAAGCAGTGAGAGAGGTGCCGTCCTGATGTGTTTGTTCTAAATTGATCACCCACTTGCTTTTTTTTTAATCATCTTGTTCTTCCTCTTTGAATGTGCTGCGTTGCTGGCCGGCTGATTGTATCAGGAAGCGGTCAGAAGCTCAGCATATTTCAATTTCATTGGATTTAAAGAGGACTGGGAGGAGGTGTGCACATTAGCGCCTCAATGCAATCGCATTTGTCAGCATGATCCTTTTTAAGTGCATTTCAATTAAGCCGTGATTCTTTGATTTTATTACGCCCCGGCCTTGCTGGAAAAAATGCTCACTGCTGGTTGAACTCTCGTCTAATGTACACAATTTAATTTTCTTAATTGAGCTAACATGCTTTTCATATCCTAATTCCTAGAATAATCTTTGATTCCTGAATCTGCTGTGGCAGGCTTTTAATGAAAGAGGGCAGCCTAAAAACATCTGTTAGACCCGTGATTAAATCATCCGCATAACATCTGCATTTATGAGGGTGTTAGCATGCTGCCTGGCCCTTTATCTATTTTGGGCAATTATCTAGTGTGACTGTAGTAATACAAGATATTAATATAGATGTGTTTGTGTGGTTGCCCCCTCTCCTTCACACTGATGACTGTCATCTGGCTTTGTTTTCACAGAGAACTCTGGCTATTGATACAATGCACCAGAAGTCTCCTTTAAACAAAAGGAGGGGGAGATGCTTTGTTCTTTGTTTGAGCTGTGTGCGTAAGCTATTTGTGTAGACTCCTCTTCTGAAGGGTGGGAGGCATGTTGAGCAAATCCTGTTTCCTCTTTGGCAAGTGGTTAGGTAATTGATTAAGCTGTTAAATACACACATACAAGCTCACACACACCGTGCTCATGAGCATCCTCGATCGCACTAACACATGGATGTATTAGACAGTGTTTCCATACCTGCTGGCTTCACACAGTGTCGCTGGAGTACCAGCAGAGAGCCTTCTAACCCACTACAGTGTGAAACAGAGTACCTCTTCTTTCCGGCCCTCCCTCCCTCACCACCTTACATCAGACCCACTTTTTTTCAAGAATCACATAAAATAGAGTATCAAATGAACGCCATCGCTCTACCTCCTTAACCCCATCTACTTTTCCCCATCTCTTCTTCCTCTCTCCCTGCCGTGCCTCCTCCTTCTCCTCCCACGTCTTCCTGGTAGAATGGTCATCCGTCCATTAAGAGGGGGTGAGTCAGTCACCTGCCGTTTGGCCCCCTCATCGTATGACACACGGTGGCACAGCACGGCTGTCATCGCCTTCACCGGGCCTGGATCAGGTGACCAGATTATCTCCCCACCGGCTTCCATTTCCCACATTCTCATGTGCTACACTGAAAACAGATCACGCACAATCAGGATGAAACCGGCCAAATGACTAACCAGTACGAGTCCTGCTATTTCCCCAACATGTGTCAGAGAAATGCTCAGGTCAGACCTTGTTGACTCAAAGGTCTTGGCATGAGGTCTAGAGTTTGATGGGCGATGTTCCAAAGTGAGTAATGCAGCTTGTCAAGCGTACACCTCTCTGAGCTAAAAACCATGTTGTTTGGGGTGTTAGCATGGCTCGGTGGTTAGAGAGATTGTTGGGTATCTGGAAGAACACAGGTTCAATCTCAGGCTGCAGCGACCACTGTGACCATCCTGCTCAATTGTCAGTAACCAAGGCATGACAAGGTAGTGCTTGTCCTGTGGGTGACATTTCTACTTTCTGCTTGGATCACTTAGAGTTCTGTGTGACTTCTTCTCTACCTTTTTGCTCTGCGATAGCTTCTAGTGTTGCAAGAGGTAAACTCTCAGTACCCTGGTGTGTTATGTAAAGAGCTTTCTGAAAATGTCCATGTGATGCATCAATCATAATGCATCACCAAATTTTAAGGCTTGCTTGAACAGAGTTTGTGTTGTCAGTTAGAAAGCTAATGAGCCACTGCCCCCAAGCACTCTAATAATCTAACCAAAGTAAATGTGTCAATCCTAACATTAAAACAGTTATGAATGATTGCAAGTTATGTGAAGTTTCTGTTGATTACAGCTTTTAAGACACATGAAAGGTCAAGGGGTCAACAAAGAGGAAGGGAGTTGTCTTAAGTTAAGCCAGATGTTGTTTATTTTATTGTGTCACAGCAATGTCATGTCATTCATTACACTCTGCTGTGGTCGTGGACAGATGAGTGTCTTCAGACCGTAGCCACACCCAGGGATAAGGCTAATTGCTGCTGTACTGCCATTGTCTTTAAAGCCCCATTTTGTGGCTGCCGCGCTAACTGATGCAGCAGCAAGGAACACATGGATGCACACTGGCAGTGCCCTTCATGTGGTGGGTGCAAGTTTTGTTTCTGATTATGGAACATGATTTTGTTTTTTCCTTCTCTCGTCTTGTGTTTTTCTTGCTGTCTCTCTTTGTGCCTGGTCTGTTTTAACTGCTTGGGTTTGGCTCTCCATGGGCGGTGCTGTGTCCCCAGTGCCGGCGTGGAGGTTGTCTCTGCCTTACTGGTGCCCACATTAGGGAAAAAAACTTTCCCTAACCGCTGAACCCACCCAGAACCTTTCTGCCTGAGACTCGTTTTCCTCCTCAGTGAGTGACTTTTATTTCAGGGCACGCAGAAAAACTGTCAGCCAAATAATAATCGGAAGGGTTGAGCTTGAAATTCAACCGTAAGAGTAGTACGGTGAACTCACCTCAAGGTATGATGATTGACATTTTTAAACATCAGTATATCATTCTAAAGAATTCTCATTAAATGTTTTTGGCTCCGTGTGGTTAGCATTGCAAAATAGGAATTATCTGCTCCGTCTGGCTGTGCTTGATGGTGCAGATTCCCCCAGGACCGAGCCTGTGAGAACTTCTTGTCTAGATACTCATCTCTTTAACGTGTAAAATGTTTCTGACAGATGCTCCAGTAAAAGTCCAGTGCCATCAACTCATTCCCCTCCTTGGGCTCTCCCCATAGACAAATCTCAGAGTCGGTTTGTGTAGAGAGAGCTCAAATCCTTGACCTGCCCCCTTCGTGGGACCTCTCCTGGTGGAGTGGAGTGTAGTAATCTGACCAGCGCACTCTTTGCAGACACAGTCAAGTCCCCTCTGTTGTGCTATTATCAGCTGAGTGTTATTACCCCTCTTTGCACAGGAAAATATGCCTTGATTTCCATCGACCCGTCCTCGAATCAATGCTTTTAAAAATCTGAGACACCTTTTACTTAAGAGCAAAAGCATGCATTTTATGTTTTGACATGGTCATATTGATTGGGGTGGTGGGGAGACGGGTGGAGTGGGATGGAAAGGGGGTGTGGTGGGGGACTGTTGACCTCTCTCTCGTTCCCTCTCCTCCAATCTTCGCGCGTCTCTCCTTTGCGCTCTCAGTCGCTGCCAGTGTCTGGTAACACTGCCATCCTTAATGGCTTTCCTGTGCTCCATCTTCGTCCCCCCCTCCCTCACCCTGCCCCACCTTCCCTCTCAGCCATCTCTTGGTTGCATCCCCCCCCCCCCCCCGCCTTTCCTCCCTGCTCTCTTCTCTTTGGAGCCCCCCTCCTCCCCCACTAATCAATACTCAGTGCCCCCCCTTGTCCACACCCCACGTCACTCACATTTGGCTCACTGATAAATTATGGATGGGGCCTCTCACATCACATCTAAAATTTCTATTGTGTTTGTCAATGGATGATCGATACTTCACATCGCCTCATCCTCAAAGCTCTCCGTGCTCTTGCTCTCTGTCCACTTTCATCCCCGGCCTCTTCTAACATTTTTTGTTTGTTTATGATTTCGGTTTGCTGGAAGTGCTTCGGGTGCAGGGGGTCTCTAGGGCAGCAACTAACAAAAAAGTAATCATCAAATAAATGCATCCGCCCTGCTCTCTTACCTCGCCTCCTCGCTCTGGCACTTTCATCCCTTACCTTGCCTTTCCTCCCACTCTTTTCCTCTCCCAAAATGTCGTTAACATGTGTTGACACTGGCTTCAGACAAAACACCCGAGTTTGAAATCTGTGGCTTGATGCAAGTTTGCGGATGTGCACCCGCGTTTGACAAAACCTCATAGGCCTCCATCTTCCGTGCTCATCGGCAGCCTTTGTCCACCCCCACACCCCGAGAGCTGTGAAGGCAAATCAACACTTGGGTGGATGTTTGAAGAGGAGAATTTGAGGAATGAAAGGGACTATAAACAGACAAAGATGCCCTTAGCTGCCATTCCTGGCTGGACTTATTTAACTGTCAGTGTTTTTTCTCTTTAATGTACACGCAGTATGTAGACGCTCCTAACCTTCGCCATTAAAAGAAAAAGAGAACCCACACACCCATTTGCTTTCGCACGCACCACATCTCAGCTTTTGTTTCTCACACTTTATACCCTCAACTCTCTCACTTTCCCTCTCTCGCACACATACAAACCATGCGGGGTCAGAGCGGTGCTGGGGGTGTAATTTAAGTGGCGTTGGGCTTATCACAGCCTAAGGTTCAGCTGTGATCTCTGGCCCTGAGCAGCACCTGCTCCTCACGCTAGATCTCACCTCCCACCTGCTGACGAGAGAAACTATGCTGCCTAATAACTTTAGCGGCGGCTCTCTGCCTCCTTTTCCATGACCACTTAACCCCTGACGCGGCCTTTTAAGTGAAGGTCTGGTATGTGTCTTCCAGCTTCAGCGTGGCAGCCGAGCCTTTGTGCCATTACCTTAAGTAACTTGCAATCTCTTGTCAGCAGCGAGGCAAGAAACTACTTGAAACCTCTGCTCCAGAGAGGAGTAGTTGGTCCATTTCTTTGTTTTTACTTATCAGGGGCAGCAGTGGAGCTCCCGCAGCAACAGTAATGGAAGGCGCTAAGAGCCTAACATAGCAAAAGGTCCATTCAGAAAAAAAACAGGCAAACTTGCTGTTGCTTTTACTACTTTGTTTGCATTTTCTACATCACATGGAAGTTAACAAACAGTTGGATATTACACAGAAATCTGCAGGTTTATCTGTGTACTTTTTGAATTGCAGAGCGGGGGTCACAGTAGCTCTCGGAGAGGATTGAAAAAGGGCTGAGGCTGTTGGTGCTCAGCCTTTCAGAGTGTGATCTGTTTCCTGTCTGTCTGCACCTCCGCTCCCTCTTCATCAATGGCAGGGCAACAGTCTCTCACACACACACACACACACACACACACACACACACACACACACACACACACACACACACACACACACACACACACACACACACAGTTGTCCATTCCAATTGCCCTGCCATGCCTCCACCCTTTCCAAAGCAGGCGAGGTGAAAATCTTAAAGACCAACCTCCATTTTCAGACTGCCGTGGACACGCCTTACTGGCTTACACAAGGAGCCCAACTTGACCCTTGCTACATAGATAGACACACACAGACAGGCACAAATTATCTTATATAGTCTTGTCGATGCACACACACACAAACACACACACACACTCACTGCCCCATTGACAGACAAGCCACAGAGCAGCGCGGCATGCCAGGCAGGAAGAGAATCTCTCCCTGTACAGAGGTCAATGGCTTTTATCTTTAGTGTGTCTGACCTTAGCGTGGGTCTAACTCATCTGAAGGTCTCACATGCTTCAGAGTAGCTGATAGTAAAATGCTGAATTATAGATACCAGTTTCTGACTGTGAAAAATCGGTGTAGCAGATCGTATCTGTAACCTAGTAAAAGAGGCAGTCGGCTGAGTTGAGATTAAAAACATCACCGTGTACCTAATATATTTGGTAAGTTTGATTCCCCCGAAGCCACAGGTCAATCATCAACCTCATGCACATGTCCTGAGAGACTCCAAAGCCCTGCAGATCAGTCACTGTTCATGAGACACAGCATGAGAAACAATAACTCCAAAAATGCAGAAATGTTTGTTCAGAGATCATATTTCATATCATGATATTATAAGAATATTTATGAATTCCAGTTCAGAAAAAGAAAAGAATTATTCACACGCTGAGCAGTAATGATTGGAATGTATATTGTACTCAGTGGTGTATCTCATCTATTCAGCAATGATTGGACCATTTACTTGGCAAGAATTTCAGTTGTGTTTGACCTCTCTCAGAAAGGCTGACATTGCTCCCTTTAACTCTTCCTATCTCTCTTCGCTTCCTTTCTGTTTTCCATCTCACACACACACACACACATGAGCGCTTCCTCTTTCTCGCCAACTGCTTCACTCTCAGGCCGGAGTTCTGTGGAAAAGGTGGTGTCATCCTCCGCTCTCTGCCGTCGGTTCAGATTTGCCTCCTAGTGCAGCACGACTTCCTGATTTGTGTGACAAACACAAATGCCTTTAAATTCCCCACAGCCCCGGCTCCTTACCAGCCTCATACCTTGTAATGCATTATTCACATCCTCTTCTTAGACCCACCCCCACCTCACTCCAACCCTCTCGGATCAGGAGAAGGACAGCCACACACGACTTCCCTGGCAGAAAATCCATACGGCCTTGATGTCTTTACTTCAAGTGGGCAATTAATAGTACTGAAAGCCGGATCTATTTTCTCTCATAATTATTGTTAAAGGTGAGGACATAATGATGCAATTAAATGACAATGGTAATTTTTTTTGGCAAGGAGACAATGGCTCTGAATGCATGTTATTGGTGATTGTGCTGAATTGGTTAAGGCTTCTCCAGAGTGCTAGTTATGGGTCTCCAAACTGGAAAAAAAAGAAGACTACCTATATAGGAGTATAGTGTATTCCCCAGGTTTGAGGAAACTTGGGTGCACATTCTGGCGACAAGTTAGGGGGTCCTCCACCAAGTAAATGTTGAAGTTTTCAATCAAAAATATGCGCATCATTGTTACCATAGCGCTGTACAAAAAGTTGGAAAAGCTAGAACAGATAACCCCAAAAACTGAATAAAAAGGTCCACTGGGGATCTATTAGGTCCGGTTCAGGTTCCTTACTTAGTTTTGATGCTCTCCGCTTTGATTTTACATTCATCAGCTTAGGTTTTGCCCAAAACAACTGTGGTACCACACTTTATTACAGCAGGGAAAAACCTGGATAGTGATGGATGGTATATATACATACTCTCCTGTCAGTCCTCCCCTTCCGTTGACCTTAGGGATCCTGATGCCCTCTCACATCATTTATACTGGTTGAGACATATTAGATATCAAGGCAGTGGCAGCTGTAAACCACAAACTACTCCGCGGACTGCTTGACATGCATTCACAATTTCTCATAAATGTCTTCTAGGATTACAATTACTTATATCACTGCTACCTCTCCTACTTCTCTTGCTAATAGCATAAAGGATGTAAAAAGTGACACTGGCTTTTCTTTTGTGACTTTTAATATGAGTGGCAGCTCAAATTACACATCTGTGTTGACCGAGCACACTTTCAGCCGTGCGTTTTTTTGTTTTTTTTTTTCGTCAAGACGGTAGATTTCTTAACGTCACCCGTGTGCCGCGGCAACACATAAGCAAGCTAAGCACCTCATGCTGCGGCCGCGGCCCTCGCAGTCTAACCTGTCTTCCTGCCGACTCACTCCCATGCGCTGACACCCTGCTGCAGCTGAGCGCAGGCCCGTCTGCTTCTTAATGGTGAGCTGTCATGTCGTAATCGTGTAATAACCGTGCATGGTGTCACTTTCAGCAATTAATGGAGACGCTGTGACTGGGCTGCGTAAATCCTGGCTAAGTCGGCTGTGGCAGGGTACAGTGGAGCAGTGGAGGAGAGGCAGAGAGGCTTATGTTAGGGGTGTGTTGGTTTATTTTGTCTGTGTATGTGTGCCTAAAGGGAAGAGGTAAAGATTTGCGTGTGTCCTGAGTGTTTCTACACGTGATTGTCAGAAATAGAGGGATTAAAAAGTGTGCGTCGGTGAACATTAGGTGATTAGTTGCATCCATCTGTTTGCTTACATATTTGTGTGGGTGTATATATATAAATGTGTTAGTGGCTGAGAGAAGAAAGAAAGCTGCACAATAGTGAAGTCTGTGGGGGTTTTGTGCCATGGTGATGAGTCTGCAGACTTTTTTGCTGCCCTCGCTGCCCTGGGTGCCACTCTTGACTATGTTATAAATCAACAAAGCCATGAAAAAATGATTTTTAGTGGAAGGTCACACTGGAGAAAGATATCAGAAGGTTGAGAGATCAGGTATTTTTTTAAACATCTAGTCTCTTGCCCCGGGGTTTTTGGGTTCTGGCCTGCACCAGTCCAAACAATACAGTGCCAATGTTAAAAAAGAAATACATTTGTGTCAGATCACAGGTCATAACTGCTCAATGTATAAGAAATATCTGCAAGATGATATATTGTTGAATATAAAATGTATTTATGAGTGAGAGATTAAAACAAAAAAAGAAATCTTACAGTAGTGCTGTGATGCTGTGTTTGTGACAGCTGTGTTGAAAGTTTCAGAGGCGAAGTTAATTCTTAAGAGTTGTTTGGGAGTCCCTAGTCGTTGGGTTCAAAAGTATCCACACCATGCCTAAATTGTCAGACCAGGGTCTAAGGGGGGCAGCGTTGGAGCAAGGGTGTGAGAGGGGCCCATAAGGCCGGTCTTTATAGAGGGCAGACAGATGAGGTGAGCAGGGCAAGCTGTCACTGAGACCCGAGTAATGACCAGAGCAGTCTGCTCCTGCCAAACCCTCTGATTGTTTTAAATTTGTTGGGGCGTGGGCGGTCTCGGACTTTACGAGGTGTTGGGATAGCATGAAGTTTGTGTGTGTGTGTGTGTGTGTGCCCAGATTTATGTGTGTATTTTTTTCGAGATAAACTTTTACCTTCTGTTAAGAGATCTAGATACTCTTTTTCAATATGCGGTATCCTAACAAAAACACACGTCATTTATTAGCACCCAATTGAATCAGACTGAGTTAGTACCAGAACTGTCTGTCTGCACGTGAAAACACACACACACACACACACACACACACACACACACACACACACACACACACACACACACACACACACACACACACACACACACACACACACAAACTTATTCTCTTGTGGTTGGCGTGGAGAGTGGACGAAATCAGAAGTACCATTTTTTTTCTTTCACTGCACTTGACACTCCGGGATCTGTTTGAATCATTCCCTCCTTTTGTCTTTATAACACACACACACACACATTCTCTCTCTCTTCTCTCTCTCTCTCGCTCGCTCGCACACACACACACAGACATATGCCAAATCGCTCTATGGCCTACATTATACCCTTCTTGAGACTTATCACAATTTCTCTTTCTTCCCTCGGCTCATCAGTTTACTTACAAAATAGATTTTGTCAGGGTTATTGATGTATAATGCATTGGCACCAGTGAGCCTTATTTTCACTTTAATAATATTGAAATCTTTTTTAATATTATGTGATTTTTTTGCATAGATCTTTGTGACAGAATGAAAGCAGTATGGAGATGATCAAACAGCCGCTTGTTTCAGGTCACGTCTCCTCAGTCTATCTGTCAGAGCCACTCCAGAGAGGGTTAGGGGAATGAGAGAGCACTATGACTGGAGGGAATTTCTCCAAAACAACGCCAAATCACTCACTTTTCCTGCTCCTCCCCATCCACCATTGAGACGTGTCAGAATCCAGCATCTGTCACAGTATCCCAAGGCAGCCTCTAGATCCAACAACGAGCCGGCGCCTCTTGTCTTGTCACCTGTTATCTTTACCATGTCTCGGAGTTCTGCGTCAGATCACTCGCTGCTTTTCTTAAAAAATTCAGGGCGTGTGTTTTACAGCATGGAACCTGCTGTGGCATCTCTGCAGTTCTATTAAAGCTGGCGGCCCATAATGGCTGGAAACAAGTAAAATAGGAAAAAGTCACTCAGGAATCACGCCTCTTCGTGATCGAGTCAAGTCGGTGGTTCAGCGAACGTGTCTTAAATTAACAACTGGATGTAAACCAGCTACTTACGAGGGATGACAGATGACACACATTTTCTCAACAGCAAAGCAACAATGTCTCTGAGAAATTATGCTCATGTGCAACTCATTTGCAAGAGCAGTTTACATTCAGTGTTTAGTGCCAAGACAGAAAATAGTGAGATGTTCGTGTGGCAGAGGAAAATGGAAAAGTGTTGAGCTCTGGTACATGAATGCATTACATCATATGTTTGTATCCCATCTCATACTTTGAGCAACAACTCTGATCTTTACCTCACGTTACCCAAAAAGTTTAAGTCTGCCATTAACCATCCGCTGACTATACAGTCGGATCAATGACTACATGTTTACCTAAAAGCAGAGATACCTTAATTGTGCTTTGGTGTTTTATTGAAAAAGGTGCGGCGACAAATTCTAGAAGTTGCTACATACCGGCAGCAGTTTGCACGCTCCCGATTAGACGCCCCCTGTCCTTAAACACTTACAATCTGTCCATGTTTTAACAGCCACATATGACACGGAAAGAGGCAAATGTCCCACAGATGACGTACTTGTTATTACCTCAGCGAAGAAGGACGTTAGATAGACGGGGGACAGAATTTCAGTACTTTTTGCAAGAAAGTCTTTTTTTTTAAACATGAAGTAGCTGCTCATTTTCTCACACACACACACACACACACACACACACACACACACAAATTCATTGTTGTCAATGACTCAGCACAACACACAAAGCTGCAATAATCAATTTGTGGCCACTAGGTGAGTAAAACACATGAAAACAAGCCACCTGTGCCAAACAGAGACAAAAAGCTCACTGAAACTACAAACTGATAAATTCTAATGATTTCAGCATTATGAACATCAATGAAATAATGTCAAATTGCATATTACATACACATATCACATGTAAATATTGCTCAGTTTAAGTTTCAGAAAAATAAGAGCAACAGTTAAAACTTGAGTTATTAAGAAATTGCACCCAGGTTGTTGCTCCTCTGTTCTGGAGGTGAAAATCAGAGGTGCTTTCAGAGTTTCCTGCGGGGAAGGAGACATCTTTGTCTGAGCAGCTTGTCTATGACTCCCCCATGCGGCTTCCTCTTTTGGCATCCCCTCTGACAGGCAGATTACATTTGCTGTACAAAATCGTTGTAGGTACAAGCATACAGTATGTACTTTGGATTAATGGGGAGTGATATATGTGTAAAGAGTAGTGTACTTTCTAAACCCCGAGAAGTCCTGTGGTGAGTGCGAGGTGCTCAAGGTAAGGATTAGCAGAGCGCTTGTGGCAACATAACGTCTCTCACAGGTGTTCTTTGGCTGAATTGTGTGTGTGGGTGTGCGACTGTGGGTGACACATAAGTATTATAAATTACTCTAAATAGCAATAATCATGAAATAATGTCCTATTTAAGTTATTACGCGATTTAAATGTATTTTTAATTTTGTCTGTGTGTGTGTACGTGCGTGTCTTTGCATGCATGTCTCTGTGGCTCTGTGTCATACTGTCAGCATTTGTTTTCAGAGGTTTTACACAATGTCACATTCCTAAAGTTGTCAAATTGAGTCCACTGAGGTACACAGTAAAAAAACCCACAGGCATACCAGTGAGCTTAGACACACCACAAATATCCACCCTGAGATATAACACAGCCCCAAAGTCAGGAAATAAAATGTCTACTGAGTGATACGGTTTTGTTTCTGTGTTTGCTTCTTTGTATCCTTTGTTTTTCTTTCTTGCTTGCTTTTCTTTTTTTTTCCCACCTCCTCCTTCAGTGTCCCTGCAGATTCCCCTGCTGTCGACTCTCGTCACATTCCCCAATCTGTTAGCCTTCTGATACCGGGGCCAGACTTGAAAGGAAGTCTTAAGGACGAGAGCTTATACACTGTGCCAGATTTTGTTAAATAACTACGAGATGTTGGTGCCAATTCATCGGTAATTGTCCCTTCTGGCACAGTCTGTTGAAAGTCCTGGAGAAGCCTAAGCTCAAGATCACTGCAAGTGTTAATCTTCTTATACTTAAGGTATCAGGTTTTCTTTTGATGTCGCTAAACATGTTGACTCCTATCTCAGCGCAGAAGGCAATCCAGACATAGCTACGAGCGAGATGGGGGTTTGTCTGCCTTCTTCTTCCAAGAATCTCATGGTTTATGTGTTCCTCTGCTAGCACTCATTATGGTGCTAAAATAAAAGCAACAACAAAATGAGAGGGGAAAAAAAGGAAACAGGAAGAAAGGGATTGATTCAGCGCTAATTGTCCTTTCCTTAGTGTAATTTGGCCTGCGCTCATATGGTGTAAAATAGCCTAATTTATTTTCAATGAGGCGAAATCCTATTTCTCATACTAGTCGGTACAATACCTCAAGGTTATTTCCAAGACCTCCTTTGTCAGTGCGTTCCTTTCAAGATCAACAGAGAAGACACTTGTCTCAAAGTGTAAATGATTTAGTGCCTTAATTAATTTTCCCATCCCCAGGGTGTCCTGTATAAGTTTTAGGTAACTATGATGTAGTGATTGGTAGATTGCATACATACACATAGCAGTGGTGATGACTACACTGATCCATGCACTGGGGAATCTGCCCCAGGGTGTCAGGTGGACAAACCCAGCAAAGGTGCACCCTCTTGGGCCCCGCAGTGCTTGGCACGCCGGGCCCCTCAGGTGCTCAGGTGAGCCTCGGTGATCAATCACTTAAGCTTTTTTGTCAGGCGAGATTCTCCCATCAGTCAGTCAGTCGTTCAGGCAGGGCCTCAGGTGGTGGGTGATAGTGCAGAGGCTGTGGGATCAGGGCGAGCTCCCACATGTGCAACAACACTGATCCCACACACAGGTGGAGATTTGTCATGGGCTGGTAGGAGCTCATCTGTGATTGAATTTGGTGTTTGAAAGTGACGTGTGTGCACGCCCGCGCACACACACACAGACATACATGCAGAGAGTAGGTGCATGTGCACTCAAGAGAACGTGTGGGTCTGTAAAAGTCCACATACAAGAACTTCTTCTACATTTGTCCACACATTTATGCATGTATACCAGCACGCAAAAAAAAAAAAAGAAAAAATGTATATATGTATAATAAATAATATGACTTTTTCAATAAAATAACCCCAGACATAAACTTCATTCTTTCTTACTCACGCTGCAATCAAAAGCAAATGTCTGCCTGCCTGGAGGGACTCTTTAAACATGCGTCCTGGAAGATTTATGGCAGAGTTTGGAACTTAATTGTGTGGGTTTGTTATTGGAAAAAGACAGGTGGGGACTGAGCCGAGACATGTTTTATCAATTTGGCTTTGTGTATTTTTCGATGTATCTTAAAGTATTGGCGTAATGCAACCCGTGTTTTATTGTAATTCCGCTTTTGATTTAGAGGTGTCTGTCTTTGGCAGTCTGTGTGGTTGAACGCTCCCTACTGTGAAGGCTGGGCGGTAGAGAAACTGGCTGGAGGTGATTAGGTGTTACTATGTACTAGTTTGAATTCTGTGTCAGAGATGTCAAAAAGTTCATCAAGAAAAAGAACAAGGGTGGAGTTGTCAGTGATGAGCTGTCACATAGTCTGATGCAATTAAAAGAAACATCCCATTATGTGTTGTGATTAGAACTCTCAGAAACTATGCCTTTGTTTTACATATTTGGTCCCTGTGTTCATTTATGGCTTCTAAAACTTTTAAACCCACAAAAATGAATTAGGTACTTCCAGGATGCAAACAACCAGAACGTTTTGTGTGGTAGGAGAAGCAGCATTTAGTCCACATCCATGCACACGTGGAGATCCTGATACAGTAAGCCAATCTAGACCAAACTGAGCCGGACAAAACCCATTACGGAGCTCAAATGACGCTTGGTGGGTAGACTGGCATCAGTCAAACCCACAGGCTGCCCCCGGGTCACACCAAAGCTGGCACTTAGAGTTTTAACACACAGACAGCACACACATTATCCAGCTAATGACGGAATTACAGCACTGACTCACCATGTAGCTACATGTAAGCGATGGGGGGACGGCAATAGATTATCGTCTGAGAAAAGAGGCACTTTCCCAGGAAAAGCAGCTGTCACTGAGAAAGAGAGAGGGAGAGAAAGAAGGAAAGGTGGAGATGGACATAAACTCCCAAGAATGGAGGCTTAGATGATTGTAATTATGACTCTATAAAACGCTCAATACTGTCATTATCATTGAGTCATATGTCCATGCAAGAGAAAGGGATGTTTAAAGGGATGTGTCATCAGTGTCTGAGGTTGAATTGGGTAGGACAGGTTTACACTGGGAAGGAATAAGATATACTGTCTGTCCTTTAAAACTGGCACAGTCAACAAACATTTACAACAATATCCAAGAGGACGTAATGGATTATGGTAACTGTGTGTCTGTGTGTGGGTGTGTTTATCCTGCGTGCAGAGATGTGCATGTTTTCATTTGTTACTCAATGCTTATGGTCCTCATATGGGCACATGTGGATATGGTTAAATGTTTACATGCTTGTATGAATGTGTACTCAAGCTGTGGGTGGATGTGTACGAGTGTGTGTGTTTGTGTGTGTGTGTGTGTGGAGAGCCTAAAGTGTCTACGCCTTAATACCATGAAGCTGTGAGTGCAAGCGCAGTGACTAAAGGCCTCTATGTTGCGGTGACTCTGTATAAACGCTGCGGTCGCTCTGTTTTCTTACTTGGGTTTCAGAGCGAATGTCTGAAAAGTTCATATTTTCAATGGCAACTCTGAAGGAACCATAAATTCACAGGGTGCTGTATTTTTATCCCCTTCACATAATGAAAGTTCCAGAGGACAAACCAGTCCCAGCGAGGGTGGGGTGGGTTGTGAGAAAAGCAGTGTGGGGGTTGGAGGGCGGGGGTTGATTGTGGTTTCTGGGGACATAAGAGAAGGCTGCAACTGTACTGGACATGTAGCCATTTGGGAAGAGCTACTCTGAGACGTGCACACACACACACAAAAAAGAGCCCTTGAGCGAACAGTGAGCGCGATGTCTGTCGGCTTTTCCAAGTGAAATCCAATCGAGCTGGGTCTGAATATTCTCAAGCAAAATGGCTCCAAGTTCAATTACACATTACAAGCCGCATGACAGTTTCCATTGTGCAATACTCAATCTAACAAGACTGCGCTAAATCGGCCAGGCACCCCTGTTCACACTGGAGTCAGTGTGCCGAGACAGGAGGGAAGGGCCCTCGACAAGAGGCCCTCTTAACTACTCTATTATGGTAACACATACCTGTAGTGAAGCGGACACCTGAGACCCGGAGCCAAGAAGCTAGAGGCTACCAGCTAACACAGCTTCCCTCTGGTCGCACCCCTCTTGTACTTGAATGTTGTCAAACTGTTATGGTTCTAATGCTTTTGTGTTGATTGTGGGAGTCGGAGTCAGGAGGAGATTATCTGGCGGCCCTGTAGCCTTGGGCATAGTTCTTGTAATGAATCTGAAAAATCCCTCCCTTTTATCTCAGCTTAGAGGACAAAGTTTCACTCCACAGTACGCAGATGATACAATGTTCACATTGATGAATATCATTTAATCATCACTGACACTTCACAGGTCGCAGGCAATCAAGCTGGTTTGCTTAGGCAGTTCCAGGGTGTAATTCACAGCTCATCCATGTAACCTCCTTTCCCTTCGGTGGCTGACAGAGGAAAAGAGAAGCCCCCTCTCCATAGTTAGATCACTGTGGTGGTGGTGGGAATGCTGGAACCAACCCTGTTAAAACTTGAAAACATTCCCTCTTCAAACCACCATGACTGAGTAGATTAGGCCCCCATCCGCAGGAAAACAATCTTATTTCCTGAAGATATTTGGGGCGTTTAATTCAGAAACAATACCGGCTGGCGCACTGAGCCTCTTTTATTGCATGCTTTTTTATTACCGTTCTAGAAGTTATTCAAATAAAGTAAATGAGTGGTTCAGGGGAAACGTGTTAAGATGCACACCAAATACATTGGTGTCAGGCTTAATTATTCCCCCAGATGAGTCTTTTCTTGTGTCTACACCAATTAAAGTCAAGGGAATAGAATCAGAGAAACATGCGTTCCTGTGTACGCAGTATAGCCTTTGTAGAAGCCATGTCATTGATGACACACGGCTATATGCATATTTCATTGGGACATGCATATTTTACAGCGTAATCCTTGGCACACCACTGCTTTGTTCACAGGACGTGGAGAGGCCTGAAGAAACAGAAGGGTTTTCTTTGTGGGTCGTGTAACATCAGTGAGAGAAAAATGGGAGGAATCTAAATGTGTTAAGACAGTCAGATTCAATTTTGGAGTCTGCAGGTGAAGAGAGTTGGATTTTGTGCACATTCCTTACGTTTACGTTTGTTCTGAATGTGACGATATTCAGAGTTTGATAGGGGTCATGTAAGTAGCATACTCATTTAGATTAACCATGAAAACAGCTTGGTGGGAATTCAGTCTTTTTCAGAAAAAGGGCAAAAACTGGAATTTTCTGTCCATATAAACATTGTCAGTGTTAGCCGACTGGTCCATGAGGTCAATGTTAAAAGATAGACTTTTTTATAATACTCACTATTAAACAAGGCAGAATGGACTATCAATTTAACATTTGAATCCATATTTCATATTATTCCACAGCCTTATAACACTTCGACACTATACATTACTGGAAGGGTCATTTTATATAATTCAGTTACCCGTCACTATGCTGGGCCGAAATGAAAGATCATCCGCGAAGAGCACTTACTCACAACAAACCAGCACAAAGTCAGCGGCTGCAGCAGACTATACAGGAGCCGAGCGAAAGCCAAATGTGCTTGTGCAGCAAACATGATTGCATGTGGTAATTTCCTGTGCTCTGTCTGCACGGTGTTGTGGTTGAAGGAGTGATTATACTGTGCCAGAGAAATGCTAATGTATGTGTTCACAAGAGACATAACATCCAGACACAATTAAAAGCACAAACAAGTGTCAGCCAGTGTTTGTGTTAATAACCGGGTTCGGTGGAGAAGGGAGCGAGAGGGTGAAAAACAGAGGGAGAGAAAGAGAGAGTGCGGTCACAAACACGTGTTGCCTGAGCTCAATGGAAGAAAAGAATGGCAGCACTTATAAGTGGAATCCAACTGGAGACAAGGAGGGGAGTTGTGTGGGCCGCTGGGATAAATATCGACTGTTAGACCACACACCCCCTCGCACCCCCAACTCAAGGGCCCCCCCCCCCCAACCCAAAACAGCACCAAGCGTCTAGTCATGGCAAAGTTCACAGGAGTAACTTCAACCGTATCACTCACATCTAATAGCCCGGGCTACTCATGCTACAAGCACTTGATCATTGTGTTGTGCTAGGTGCCTCTGGTCCTGCTTCCTTCAGATTCAGCCTCACCCCCATACAGACAGCAAAGACTGAATTCAGTGATACTCTGCCCCGGCACGCTGGTCAAGAAATGCCTGCGGTCAGAGCATGCTCAAGTGGAAACATGAGACCGGACAAGTTGATACAAGAATAATTCTGTACTGAATAACATGTTTGACTGACAGGAAGATCAGAGCGGTTAAAATGATTTTTGTGTCTTAATCACCACTTATAAGTAAAGTCTTTGATGCGTACACACCCCGAGCATGTTTCAAAGTGTTCATATTAATTTGCGAACGTGTCTATTGTTGTAAAATACTCAGGCGCACGTGTACGCAGACACATGTAGACATGCACACAGGAGATTTGAGAGCAGATCTTTATCAGCAACTGACTGACCAGTGAGAGGGTTTGATAACACTAATGAGGCTGGGAGTTCTTTCACTCTGATGTTTTCTTTATTGATCCGGTAAGTACATCTTAATTGGTCTAGGTACGCCAGAACCTGAGTCATCAGCACTCGGTGTATCCGCACATCCCTTTTGAAAGTGTCGCATGTGAAATTTGCCTTTTCACATGTGAGCAACCATTTTAGTATTGAAAAGAAAATGCTGTCACTTATAAAATCCCCTGAAAATTACTTCATATGTGCATTTTACACAAGATGAGATATATAAAGTACGTGCAAACAGTGCAGCTCTTTACCTGTGGTGTGTGTCTGATTTTGGGTGCCATGTATTGTCTTACAGTGACGTTGCATTCGGGGGCGATCGTGCCAGATGTTGGTGTCTGATCGCCTACGGTAAAAACATGACACAACACGAATCAAAAACAGATCCCTCTCTCTTAAAACACTATTGCTCATTCATTCAGGGGGAGATCACATAACGTGTTCGTCTGTTGCCAAAACACAAAGTGTCTCAAACTTGTCCAAGATACCAGCCCGAGATAGCTCTGCTTATCCATCTGTCACCACACAAAGAGTTATCTTTTCTTGTTTAAGTCACTCAGGCTCAACGTCTAATCTGAAGCGCGTGTTTGCGTCTCTGTGTGTGTTTGTGTGCGTGTGTTTGTGTCACTTCCATACATGGCGAAGCACTCCAAACAGGCTCTATGTTGAGAAAGAATGTAGCCCAGCCAAAGCCTCAAATATTTCCTCACCACATCATTACACCCTTTCTCCTGCCTACGTGCTTTCAACTTGAAGTCACTGAATATTAATTGCTCCAAAAGCCAGACTTATTATCTGTGTTGGCACATTCTACCTGGCCACGCGAAGCCTAGTTTGTTTAATGTTACAGGAGACTCATTGTATGATGCATCTTGTACAAGTTGTGCATATCTGAAATTGTATCTGTCTTTCCTGTGTATCCGCGGTGTGTACATGTGTTCGCAGTCTGTATCCTTTGTCCTCCAGCATCCACGTGCCCTTTGATAGTCTCAAGAACAAGCAAGAAGGCTCTCTCCCTCAAGGTCAAACGCTTAACTATCACACTATGCCATCGATGGCTGGTGACTTACAAATCATAAGTATTGATCATGGCAGCGATCACACTGAATGTAGGGCAGACAGTAAAATCACATCCACTTAGGCTTAATAGCCCACATTAAAGCAATTATGCACACAAAATAGGACTGTCTAACAGTACGCATATTATGCCGGTCAATATATCTTTTTTTTCCCTTTTATACTTAACAATTTTATCCATGCACTTCTGATAATGAATCAAGGTTTTACTCCCTATTGACTGCTTCAGGTGGAACAGTTGTAATTGGTCGGGCGACCCCTCATCATCTCTACTCCCTGTTGCCTCGGAGGTAAAACAGCTCCAGTCGATGACATAATGTACGTCGGGTTTTTACTGTATATGTGTGTGTCAATACTCTTGTATTTACTAATGACAGTGCGAGTGCCGACTGGTGACCCGCTAATGAAGTTGGCGCGTTTGTGAGTCAGTCAGCAGGTCAAGGACTGAAAGGGTATTGCACAGTCGTCCTCTGCCAGAGTGCTGACGCAAAGCAGTTAAGCCATTTTCAGTTTATATGATGTAAACAGTTGAAATTATGACCACAGTGTGCTAAATGTTTTCAAACTGTGTTTATTCGGGAAACGTCAGCTGAGCTATGGGCTTGGCTGCACTGGAGCAGCTGGAGGTTAAATGCCTTGCTCAACAGCATATTTATTGTGTAACGACATGAACCTTTTAGTACAATTTCCTGGAATTTATAGGTAACAAATTTAACTTTGAACGCAAACTTTGACTTGTTCAGACCATGTAATACACAAACTCAGGCGGGATACAACTGAACTTGGGGTTGGGATTTTATTTGTGTTTTCTGATAAAGTTTACAAGACACTTACATTTCGGAGGTGTCAGTCAAAACAAAGATAAAAACAGAAACTAGATATTCAAGCTTTTCCTTTGATTCCATAAGCATTCCATAAGCACTCTTATACACTCATTAACATCAGGCTTTTGCGTGCGGGACTGGTTACACTCTGCATTTACACCCGCGTCAGTTGACTCTGCAGTAGACACAAGTTTTTATCACCACAGCTCAGCTTTCATCTAAATGTAGGACTTGAGTGAACATGCCGAATTCCACCGCGTGAAGTGATGATGTGTTATCAACATCCGGCGGTGGCACGTAAATAAGGAAGGAATTTGGGATGCAGATCTATTCAAGGACATTTTATTACTGGACACTGTGCAGAAGGCAGATCCCTGTTCCTATAAAAGAGTACCAGTGGTGTTTTGAAGGCAAAAAAGCTTGAAATCTGGAGTATGAAAATACCTGGATCTCTGACCGATCCAACTTACTTGAATGGGGATAATATAATTTAATCATGTGGCTCCTCTAGACTTTCAAAATGTTATTGGACCGAATGGCTTGAATTATGATGGTGAAGCGAGTCATTTTGCAGGGGCTGTGATGCCCAAAAGAATTTATCCACCGTTTTACAGACGCTTCATTCCATTTGGGTCTACCGTTGTTTCCTCTGCTGTTAACAACTGTTTCTGGTGCATTTATGGCGTGAAACGTGACATTGGTGACTTACAACATAACGGCTACAGGAAGTGGGAATTCAATACACAATTTTTAGTTTTTAAAAAAAAAAAAAAGAAAAACTCTGCTGACCTGCTAATTTGGGTGGAAAGTGGTATTACAAACTCAAATCATCCTTTGTGACAAACTCCATCCATCCAGCACCTGTAAGGCAAAAGTAAACCATGAAAAATGTTTGCAAATGCTGTTTGAACAAGGTCAGCTCCGCACACATCCACTCCATCCAGAGAGACTGAAGCTCATGTGTGTGGAAGCTGAAGCATCATTCATTAAAATTCCAGGATTCCCGCAGGCGACAGACAGTGTGATTATAACCTATTGGTGATATATGCAAGTGAACCTGTTGACCGTTTGTCCAATGTGTTTCCAATAAGGGAGAAAAGAAAATGTCTTTTTTTAACTTGCGGCACCGAAAAAGTAACATTCTAGAAATACTACCAAACTGCATAATGGGAGGTTTTAACTGTTCCCGTTTAGCATACGGCATGCAGTACAATGATTCCTGCTATATGCATACTTGTCAGAGAATTGAAACTGGGTTGTGAAGCAAAACACCCACTTAGAAACTTCATCTTTAACGCCATTTTTCACTCTGTTGATTCCATCTTTTGTTTAATAACCACTTTCCCCCATCCTCCTTTTTATCTGCTTTAGGATGAAACATGCTCATGAAAAATGTATCGCCACGATCTGCATATGCCGATTCCCCTGATTGGGTTGCCGTCTCTTGTTTTGAGAGAAAGGAATGAAAGCAATATCAGACGGCGCTGAGTGAATCTCAATTTCTCCTTTTTGACAAATGCATTTCATCTGCGCCCTGTCAGCAGGAAGAGGTTATCAGAGCCGGGACGGCCTCCACCTAAACCTCTCCATCCACTCCATCACACAGAAAGATGGAGCGGGCAAGGGGAGGGCGATGAATATTTAAAGCACTTTAACTGGTAACATTTAGCGTTAAACGCATGAGAGCCGAAGCAGCGCTACATTTGCACTGGCCTGTCACTATACTCACAAAGACTTTATATGGCTTCTAATTTTAACTCCAAAGTTATGATGTATGGGCAGAAGTACATGCATGTTATTTGAGGGGGAAACTGTGGCAATGTGCTATTTTGCGCTGCACACTCAGAAAAAAAAACAAAAAAAAAAAAACTGGCAGGGTATGCACACTTGCACACTAGAAAGAGACAGAAAGTGAGCTTTCTCTGAAAACTTATGTCATCAAACGCTTTCATTATCTAACGTTAACACCCAGGAGATCAACATTGCCTGGAAGATAGGGGGTTATAATTGCTTTTATTGGTTTATTGTGTGAGCGAAGGAGCTCTTTGATGTATTTAAGGGACCATCCTAATGAATCAGTGAATGCAGAAACAGCCTATCCAGGGAGCCGATCTCAAAGAGGGTGATGGTGGGGGTGGGGATGTGTGTGCATGTGTGTGTGTGTGTAGTGGTTGTGGGGGGGGGGCCTGCAACAATGCGTTCTTTAGTTGCCAGCAATGGTGAACAAGCAAGGACTTAATCAAGCAGAGTCGGCCATAGAGCAGGGGATAGGAAGGCATGGGGTGTAATCAAGTGTAAACATCCTATACAATGTCGAACGGAGAGATGCGTGACCCCGGAGTTATGAGAGCAGGCTGGATGGAGGGGTTGGGCTTATTTAGCAAATATGTAGAAGTGCTTTTGACCCCATAGTGACCGCTTCACAAGCCCACCGACACACACAAAACCCGTCAGCCCATTAATCATCATTTGTGATGAGAGCGGGCCTTGTTTGAACAGAATAATGCTACGTGCGAACACACCACGGCGTCATTTTTCAACATGGCTCTCGCCTCGTACGTGAATTTCGTGCTCTGTGATTTTTGTCGACTCCATTACTAAGACTTTTTAGCGGCTTTCATGCCTTTTTTTTCACCCCCTCTTGCTCTCTTTGAGGCTGGTGCATGGGGTGGGGGGGCTGTGAGAGATTGTTGTGTCGGCGGCGGTGGAGGGCAGAAGAAGCCGTGTGGATCTGGTTACCCCCCCGGCTTTTCCCACAAAAGTGATCAGAGACTGAAAGTTGAGAGCATGTGTACCTCACAGCAGGTTTACTCGCATTTCCAGTTTAACCTTTTATTAAACTGTCCATTGTGCTCCCGCTCTGCCCACAGACCCTCCACTACATTCTCATGCCCATCAGGTCAGTCAGGTTAACAGCCAAAGGGAGGCAGCGGGGAGGACGGCTACACTATCTCATCTCTGGCCCTCTGTCGCACTGGAGCCTGCGCAACACATTGGAAAGAAAGGGAGAGAAGTATATACTACAACCGTTTGATGAGCAGTAGGGCAATAAATTCATTAATCATCATTATATGCCTCATCAAACTCTTTGCCAGCCGCTCCATGGGAGTTACACAAATTAGCCAGTGAAAAAAGCAGTAATTTTAGAGGAGCTAGGTAAGTGCTTTTTGATTGCTTTCTTGAACAATGCTTCCCCTGACAAGCTAATAAATCAGATCTTTCTATACTTAAAGTGCAGCTACTGTGAACCCAATCTGAGCTCCCCAAACAAAAAAAAAGGGAGGCTGTGTGGGACAAGAGGTTTTACTACAGGCCGGGCTCTTTCACAGATTTGTTTTGGATTCCTCTTCTTTATTCTGCAACAAAGAGGCCCGAGTACAAAGCTTTTGATAACTGAATGAACTGCTGTTATGTCTCCAGATGCAACCAGGGATTTTCTCATATTGGATCAAAATAACCTCATGTTTGACTTGAGATGAAGAAAACCGGAGCCAATAGTGACCATATGGTGCGGGATTCAATTAGCTGTTCTTTTTTCCCCTTTCTTTTCTTTTTGTTCGGCTGGTCCGGGTTTTAAACATACCGGCTCATGTGAGATGCAAAGACAGACGCGTAGCTGCAGCTCGCGAGCTGCATAGCCTATACGGAGAATCCCTAGCTGGCAGGTGATGCGTACCTACTACAGCGATCATATCCTTCCATCCAGATGGCCATTCCATGCAAGACCAACAAATCATCCATCAGACTGGAAACGGCTCCTTTATTGAAAATGAGGTCAATAGAAGATTTGAGCCCCGTTTGTGACTGGCCGTGTTAGCCTCCTTCAGGTATTAGCAGCTCTCAGTTAGCTGCGTTAGATGGGAGGTCTCACGCGGGAAAGGGATGCAAGTTGGAGGGGTTGGTGAGTGTGGGGTGTGGGGGTGGGGTAGTTAGGGGTGGTCTTTATCTGTTTAAAGCCCCTCTCTGATGAGATTACCTATTGGAGTTGGCTGTAAACCACTCTGTTAATCAGGGTGCAGCAGCCAACACACTCCCACTGGCACGCAGCCACTGCTTGATTTTTTTTTTTTTTTTTTTTTTGGATGGATGGTGGTGGGCTTTGGGAAGAAAAAAAAAAAAAAGAAACTACCAAAGATTTCTCATTAGTCATCATCTGCCTTGACTGTAGCATTCAGGTGTCAGGTGCGAGCGTGGACATGAACTAAACTCATTTGTTTACCTCCGTGTTTATGTTTAGATTTGGCTACACCCTAATTTGTCTGTCGGACAAAACCTGCAACTACCAAACCCAGAGCAGCCAGGGTGGTGCTTCTTGATTGGGCATTTTTTCCGAGCTGCATCACTAGCAGGCACTTTACTAAATTGGCATCGACACGTCGTCGCACATGGGGCCCATGCCGCTTCCTTACCTCATTGTGTGGGAGCGAGGGCCAGTCTGGGGCAGAGAGTTTTGAATGAGTCCAGCAGTGGCGGCGTCTCCTCCTCGCCCCTCCTCATTAACGTTCTCTCCACACACACCGCTGAACTGAGCGCCGCTCAAAATAACTTGGGGAAGGAGGAGGGGGGAAGAAAAAAAAAAAGAAAAAAAAAAAGGCAGTGCCCCGTTTATCTCCATCTTGGGAACTGATCCAATTAAGTAAGTGCCCATTTGCATCCATCAGACTCCACCAAACTGGGAGGAAAAGTGGAAAGCTCGGAGCAAACAAAAGGGCCAGCAGCGAGAGGAGGTCCATTTGTTGTGCAAGGTGGTTTGGAGAGGGTAAAGTGTCCCAGATGAACTGGGGATAATGGTAATGTTACAGGCAGTGTATGTGTGAGCGTGGGCATTATAGCAGTCATTAGGACAGATATCTGTGTGGTAATGTGGAGCAGATGTTGGGAAGAAAGGGATCATTTAAAAAGGGCAAATGTAAATAAACAGTCAGGCAGCTCGGTACCCCTGCTCCCTCCCGGACCCTCTGAAGTCACTGAAAGAAAACAGTTCATCAATCTTCATCACAGCCATTAATGTTGTAATATTAGAGGGTGTTATTATTGATGCCCCTTTTAATGTTTCCTCACAAAACCACATCTAGTATATTATTACCATTTAACAAATGTGCAGGTTACACCTACAGAGACGCTGACCCCGGCGCAGCCCAGTAGGAAGAGATCAATACTACACGGCTGTTATGTTATTTTAGATTATCTTTAATACGCAGGGTGTGATGGAGGCTGCCGAGCGGGATTGCCGCATCGTGTGAGGTAGCAGAGCTGTGTCATGAAACGCAGGCGTTAGTCAGTGTTTCAGGAGCGGCTGCGCTGAACTTGCTCACCTTGCGAGCGGCGCGAGGGAGGAGCCAGGCGAGGACACACAGACGTCGACCTGTACAGAGGCACAGGAGGAAGAACCTGCCGGTGTCTCCACCTTCCAGACTGGATGCACACACTTACTGCTCTGTGGCTGTGCATACCTGAGGGGCTTTGGCGTGGAGTGTATCCGCCCCCCCGCCTCCTGCACGTGTGTGCGTTGTAATGTGCTGCCCGTGTGTGTGCATGTGTGTGTGTGTGTGTCACCTCCTCCAGGGCAGGGCAGAAACCCCCAGTGTGGGCGCCAGTGAGCCCTTACATGGACACTGAACACAGACCCTTTGCAGTCACAGGGTCAGAGGCTCACGCCACACTGCTGTCAGAGCAGATTGGTCAATGAGCAGCCCCCTTTCAAGGAGTCAAGGTGCTCGCAGAGTGGAGCTCTGTGGGTGTGCGTGAGTGTGTGTGTTATGTGTGTGTGTCATGCCATTTATATATTAAAATGAGACAACTTGTTTGCATAGCTGCAACATTTTTTTTTATTTAAATTCCCACCTTTTAAAGAGAAAAATATAACTCAATTATATTTTATTTTGCTTAATGAACGTATTTAATAATCCAGCCATTCCTAAATAGGCTTATTATTGTTTGTCACTGGAACTGAATCCCCTCAATTCTCCCAACCTGAACCCCTGGCCTCCGAGGACTTCATAGTTCATCACTCTTCGCTAATGTTTTTCCCCCCTTTTTCCCCTTCATAGAAATGTTTTATTTATGTTGGGGGGGCGGTGATGGGGGGGGACACTTAAACCATCTCACAGCTGAAAATTACACGTGTAATCTGTCCCAGAGGAACTCCGGGGAGAAATAGAAAAACAGTCCGTGAAGTGCGGAAAAATAGTGGTAAATCACTCTTTGCCACCTTATCTGGGTCGCTTTACAGTGCGTTCAAGAGCGTTTTATAACTCCACTTAACATGAACGTTGGAGGTGCCAAAGGCTTGAGACTCACATTACCTTGACATGATTTTTTTTTTTTTTTTTCAGGGTTTCCAAAAGTGGGTGAATGGACACACGTTTCAGGGAGTCAGACGTTTGATTCGAAGTTAAAAACTGAATGTGTTTTACAGGCTGTTGTACCTCGAGCGCAGCGCATACGTTCTGTCAAACATCCAGTCTCAAGTCTCCTGCAGTCTCAGCCAGAAGGCTTCAAAAAAAAAAAAAAAAAAAAAAGCTGAAATATTGTGTCCTTAATTAGCCTTCTCATTTAGGGAATGATGATGATTAAATAGCCATGAGGAGGTACTGAAGTTCTCGCTGAAGCTTCACTAAAGAACAGTCACTCACTTCTTTACATTTCAGAATTAGTGGAGAGAGAAAATAAGAAGTGATTCGACATATTCATGTGACACATTATGCAAGGATCTCAAAAAAAAAAAGAAAAATAATCAGCAAAGATACACTATTTATTATGGGGGATATGTAAATAAATGCATAGAATACAACAATGTATGTATTATATAGAGAAATAACAGTGTGTCTGCCACAGACGCACAGCTGCTGCCTGTAAAACATCCCAGTGTTTGTGTTTTTGAAGTTGAAGGCTATTTTTTTTTTTTTTTTGAAGAGGAAACAGTGAAAATCGAGGGAAAACAAATATCTCCACAGCCGACTGCGTTTCACTCACAGATACGACCGACCCTCCTTTTTCTGGAAAAGAAATAAAAGAAGACGCTCTTCTTTTATTTCAGCCCTCTTTTATAGGCAGCACCACTCATGTTTCTGATGATGCCCCCCTCCTGTAATAATCTGTGCAGGTTAAGTACAGCCGGTGTCTATTTACGCATTTGAGTTTGAATTTGACCCCCTCCAACTTCAGCTTCGTGTGTTGTTGTATCGTGTAGCAGGGACGTTTTTATCAGCGGGCTGTTTATACGCAGAGCCGTTCGGGCCGCAGCGTAAATCCTTCAGTGATATTGGCGAGCGTGTTTTATCAACAGGTTCTGGTTTCGCCTCTTGCTCTTGACACACAGTAGCAGGGTTTTTTTTTTTTTTTTTTCTCTCAGGGCGTTCTCGCAGAGCTGTCCAGTGACAGGTGTCTGTTCTGTTTGCTCCACAAGTTTTCCTCCCAAGTCTGCCTCCCGTTTGCAAAAACGTCGTGCCAAACTACTGACACGTCTCACGCTTGTAGTTTTTGCAGCAGGGTGCGTTTGTTTTTTTGTTTTTTTTAATTGTGCCAAACCAGAGAGAGCTGAGCTGATCTCTAGTAGATTATCAAACAGGTGTATTCATTAACAAAAAACAATTTAATTACGCATTTTAAAACATCTCAATATACAGTAGGTATATATCCTTCTTGGTCACGGCGGTGCTGTGAATTTTGGCTGCGTAAAGTTGGAGTGGATTTTAGTAACACGTTGATATTGCACGTTTTTCGTGGTCTGAATATCGCCGCTACGACAAAACTGAATGGCAATCGTTGGCTTTACCTCTGATAAACCTGCAATAATGATAATAACGCAATAACGGGATCATACGGGGCCACAGATGCCAGACTGAACTTGCACTTCATTAGATCCCGGCGCTCCCAAAAGTGTCGACAAACAAACAAGAAAACCAGGGTTTACTCTTGTTATTCATTAGTCTGATATTAGCACTATTTCCAGTCACCTCGCTGGAAGTCCTCCCTCGTGACACCCCCTCCAACAGACACACATACACACACACACAAACACACACACACACACACACACACACACACACACACACAAATGTCGAGTCTACTTTTAGAGTCAACATGCAAACATTAAGAGAAGAGGAGCTGTAGCTTTTTCTTGTTTTGTAAATGACCAAAACAAAAGAAAAAAACAGGCCTACAACAGTTTTTATGTCACTTCTCTATTTTTTTTTCTTTTTTTCTTTTTTTGACGAGGTCTAACGCGCATCAATACACTAATTACGCATTTATTCGATTTTGCGCATGTGTTGGGGGGGAAAAAGGTGCATTTTAAACTTTTGTCGCCGAGATTTAAAAAGTGAATCAGAAACATTTAAATTACGCGTGAGGCACAATGTGTAGTCAAAAGGCCTTTTTATATATATATTCCTAATTAATATGACGCCATTAATGAGAAGCATTTTCCGGAATCTGCGTCTGAACGCTCAACAACACTCGGGACTGAAGGGTTCAGACCTTTTCCTCCGCTTTTTGCCTTTTTTTCCCCTCCTTCTCCTTCTTCTTCTTCTTGCTGTCGGATTATTTTCCTCCTATTTTCACACGTGGGAAACGGGTTTCACCCCCTACTTGGTATTCTCACATTGTAGCAATCCCAACAATGAACCGACACGCCATTCAAAGTGGGGAAGAAAAAAAAAAAAAGGGGGAAGCCGGGGACCAAGTTGTATAAAGTTGCAGAGGAGCATCTCCCCTGTAGGCTACACCGAGTCTCTCTGATGGAAGAGGGGGGAGGAGGGAGGGAGGGAGAGGGGGAGACTCGCTCCGCTTCCTCCGGTAATCTGGAGGGGGGGGTTCACTGACTGCTTTCTAACAGGAATAGAACAAGTTTAATCAACCATCAGATGTGTAATTTTTACTTTGGTTATTATTTCTTTTTTCAGACGCGGCCTTTAATGAACACTGAGCTGAAATACAGTGACACGAAAGCTTCCGCGCATTCTCCAATATATGATATAAAAATATATCTGCTATATATGATTTTCCACATAATAATAATTCTAATGATAATGATAATAACAATGGATTACAGTGCAAACGTTTGTGATTTCAGACAGCTGGGGGAGAAAGAAGAAAAAAAAAATCGAGGATTTATGAGGAAAAGGAAGAAAAAAAATGCAAGCAAACGAACACAGAATCATGTCTGCCTGCCTCCAAACAGCATCGTGCATTTAAAATAATAATAATAACAATTATGATCATAATAAGGTGAGGTGTTATAAACGGTGTCAGTGGTGAGGAGAGACAGTCAGACATGTTTCAGCACGCCTGCCCATTTGTTTGGCAGTTTGGATGATCATCCACGCAGCGCGTCCCGTCTGCATTTAAATCAGCCAGAGTTAGAAACAACATCATCATCATCATCAAACCGACTCTGTCTGCCTTCAGCTCACACACACACACACACACACACACACACACACACACACACACACCTGACAAACCTACTTGACACATAAACGTCACAGTATTTACCCTCTCTCTCTCTCTCTCTCTCTCTCTCTCTCTCTCTCTCTCTCTCTCTTACACACACACGGATGATTTACACTGCATTAAAAAACAAACTGTGTGTATATATTGTCCCTGTGCAACATTACTTCTTCCATCAATTCCGAGAAAGAAGAAGAAGAAGAAGAAAAAAAAACAAAAACAACAACAACAACGCCAATGTCTAATAAAACCCTGATATTCTCTGAGGGGACATTGCATCGAACAGTTCAGACTCCCCCCGGGGATCAGCAGAGGGAGAGAGAGGAGGGGAAAAAACAAAAAAAAACAAAACATAATTATGCTATTTAGCCGGCTGATGTGTCGCAATCACTGCTCCAGCACACTCTGTCAGATTAAAATAGAAAAAAAAGGGCCCCGAATAGAGGACATTAAAACTGAGGGAATTATATAAACCTCCGGGGAGATCTCCAACTGGAGGAAGGGGGGGAAAGTAAACTATAGAGATTAATGGCAGCCATAAACAAGAGCATGCTGTCCCACTTCAGTGGAGGTCAACAATAACAGCATTAATAATCATAGCCATAATCATTAGAATAATAATAATAATCATTAGAATAGCAATAACATTATTATTAGTAATAATGATTCACTGCGCTTCAAAATGAACGAATATTAATAAAAACGCATGTCATGTTTTTGTAAAAATAAGTTCAGGCTCATGGCCTTCACATGTTCCATTGTAGAGGAATAATAATAATAATAATAATAATAATAATAATAATAATGCTCTTTTTTAACAAGGTAATCTGTTTTTCGTTCTTTCAGTCTAAAGCTTTAAATTAAATAAATCATCAGGAGAACAAACATAAAGAAACGACACCTGTCTTCCTGCACTGTGTCTTTCTGTCGCTCATGTAAATCATTCATGCCTTTTTCTTTTTCTTTTTTTTTTTTTTGTATCTACTTGTCAAAGTTGCTATAATCCTCATAATAACTGTGATCACTGTGTGCCTCATTGGCTCCACTTCTTTCTTTCTTTCTGCCTTTTTTTTTTAACTAGGCCATTTGATCAGGGATGGGTTTTCCGTGACGGATTAACAAAAGAAAAAGGAGGAAAAAAAAAAAAAAAAAAAAGTCCCCCTTGAATTTTAGGAGCAAGTGTGACACCTACCTGCAGAAGTTGGAAGAGTTTAGAGGACAGTGCCTGCATGGCTACCGGCTGCACACTACAATCATATCCTGTCTGTCTGTCTGTCTGTCTGTCTGTCTGTCTGTCTCCACTGTGAGCCTGACAGCGTCTCTCGCTTCTCTCCAAAGAAGAAGAAGAAAAAAAAAAAAAAACAGTGTTTCACATCTAACGCGCCATTAAGGAGCCTCTCCATTAATGATATATAATAGGGCAGTATGTTCTAAATGCATGGTCGCGTCCCTTTTTAACAGCTTTGCCACGCCTTGGAAAAAATAGTAATGAGGTCTAAATTTGGCATAAAATCGAGCTCATTACCGGAGTTCACCACCTGATTGCTCTGCATAAAACACGGCAGGGTAATTGGGTTAAATAACTGCGCCTCGGTGGTGTTATTATATCAATATCCAGTTTTTTGGAAACGTGCTCAAGTAAAAAAAAAAAAAAAAGAGGGAAAAAGGAGAAAAGGAGGCCTTGGTTGTAAAGAGAAAAAACAAAAAACAAAAACATAATCTGGGAACAAGCCAGAAAACCCAGAACATACCTCCCTGTTTTCTCCCCCCCCAACAAAAAAAAATTCATTCACAAAAATCAAACCTTCAAATATTCGCACCAACCAGAACCAAACAGAACCCCCCCCCTCTTTTTTTTTTTATTGTTGATCTACTCCAAAACAGCCTCTTCTCTGAAAATGCAGGCCTCCTCTCCTCCCTCTCTCAACAGCTCTCAGAATATTTAGAGATGATGATTACCACTGAAGCATCTGTCACGGTGCAAAATTTAATTAATATTTCGTATAAATTAATTGGCCTCGAAGCACTTTAGACACATATCAGGCAAAGCCAACTGCTCCCAAAGCCCCCAAAAAAGAAAAAGAAAAGAATAATCGCTTGCACAAAGATATTTTTTTTCTCCATAATTTACTTCAAAGATAGTGTGTTGTCCATTTTTTTTTAAATACAAAAATGCTACATTAAATATACATGTTAGTCTTTTAATACAAATAGACTCAGGCGGCTGCAGCGATTTAAGACCATTCTTGTTACATTTTTTTTTTTTTTGTAGGATTAACCATTCAGAAACTAAAAATTTGAGGATAAGCATTTACTCAGAAAATAACTGTTCTCAGAATTTGCTTCATCATTGTTCTTGTAATTTTTTTCTTTCTTTTTTTTTTAATGCAACCACAAAAAGAAAATAATAATAATAATGGTAAAATAAATAAAAGTCCGCAGGTGAGTTGGAAAATATTCAGGTATTAAATGTTTGACATACCTTTCTTTAGTTCATAAGGGGAGTCTTTACAAAGATCTACCTGCGTTTGGCCTCTGACTTTCTGGCTCTCCCTGACCAAAGCCTCTGCTCTATTTAACACAGTCTGGTTTAATCCATTGAAATGTGCCGTGGAGCCCGTGGTCACCGAGCCGTGGTTACTGTGAAGGTGTCCAAAACTGCCACCATAGTTCGTGTAGCCGGGGTAGAAAGGGGAGGTGTAGTACAGAGGCCTGGATAGGACCGTGCTGTTGGGGAGCGGGCACTGAGGGGAGGACCGTGATGGAGACGCGTTGGTGCCCATGACCGCGCTCTGGCCCAGACCGGGGCAAGCCTGTGGCGCGTCGCCGCTGCCCTTACACCTGTCTGAGGACGTGGCGATCTCCGCAAGGGACCAGAGTTTGGGTTTGGGGGCCGAGGGGGGCGAGTGGATAACAGAGGTCACGTTGCTGGTCACCGTTCCCGGCGCATGGCTCAAATCTGACGGCTTGTCTTGCTGCGCAACGGGCTGGTTCCCCCGGGGCACCGCCGAGGGAGACGAAGTGGTGGGTTTCGCGGAATCCGGCAGCAGCAGCTCCGTAGTCCGCTCCTCCTGGTCTTTTAACTCCGAGTCGCTCAGAAGGGGATCCGTGTCTTTGCCGTGGTTTTCCTCTTTAAATCTGTCACAGCCTATGTCCCCTGGGTTCAGCAGTTTATGATCTAAAGCACAAATAAAAGAAGGAAAAGAAAAGGATCAGAATTACCGCCAAATAAGCGGAACATTAAAACAAAATAAACGTTGACATAAAACTGGAACACGTGTCGCAGGTGATCGTGAGTCAAGCGAAACCACCACAGCAGATCTGAGATCGGGATGCATGAAAATAATTAGGCCACTAATGCACGTTTCCTCTAAAAAAAAAACAGTAATTACATGCGCGCTATAAATCGTCCTCATAAAGACGCGTGCCAGCCTTAAAAAAAAAAAGAAAAAAAAAGGTGCATGAACTCTCCAACATTTCTGTTTCTGCCCCCAAACACGAACAATGTGGTGCAAATTAAAAACATAATAATAATAATAATAAAAAAATCCGAGCAGTTGCAGTCTGTCGGCTATTTTAAAAAAACAAACTGCACAAGTGACATTTCATTATTTATTTCTGCGCATTAAATGTTGTCGAAGTTACTGGAGCATTCAGCGAGCGTTCAGAAGTGGGATATAATTATCATACAAAGGCGATATTTTCTCCCCAGCCCCGCGTATCCGGCGCGCCACACCAGCTGTATCCTTATTATGCAGTTAAAGATAAATTGACTGCTAAACACTTTGCGTCACCAGCAATTTTCAAGCCCCTGAGAAGTGAAACGAGGGGAGTTCAAGGTGATTATTATTTAAAGCAATTGTCCCATTATAAATAATATACCACCATTAACCAGCAATCAATTTTGCACCCTGAGTGGAAACGACTGCGATGAAAAATTGATGATTTTCTTTTTTTTTCCTCTCTCTCTCTCGCTCTCTCTCTCTCTGCACCACCGACCTGCTTCTGTGTCTGTGGAGTCTCCCTTGTCCGTGGGCTTGCTCGGCTCGTCGTCGTCGTTTTTCTCCAGGTCGATGTTCTCGTCCTCCTCCTCGTCCTCGCTCCGGTTCCGGGGGGTCCAGGTCATCTTGTTCTCCTTCTTTAGCCTCCTCCGGGCGTTGGCGAACCAGGTGGACACCTGGGTGAGGGTCATCTTGGTGATGATGGCCAGCATGATCTTCTCGCCTTTGGTCGGGTAGGGGTTCTTGCGGTGCTCGTTGAGCCAGGCCTTCAGGGTGGCGGTGGCGTCCCGGGTTGCGTTTTTACGGTACGCCGGGTCACCGTAAGGGTAGGTGCCCAAGGGTGCTGCGTAAGGGTGGTATCCTATTGAGCCGGCCATGCCCGTGGTGTGGTCGTACGGAGAGCTCTGCGTTAAAAAAAAACGACAATAAAACAACACAAATGAAAAAGTGTGTAAAAAGTTGTGTCACGGTCATTTTTCAAAAAAAAGAAAAAAAAAACATAGTTAGAAGGACTTCCGGCACACACACATACGCGCGCACGTATACACATGCACGCGCGCACACTATCTCCGTCGCACACACACACACGCCCTCAAACACGCACGAGCACGCTGGTTTTAATAGTTGAGTAGTTGACTGGATGTTTTCTGGAGTTTTGCTGGAAACTTGACCGTGTTGTTTAGAACCCGTGACGTCTGTCTCTGTGCATCTTTGTATTAATTATTACGCGCGTGATGTCATCATGCAGAGGCTCAAACTCTCACCATTAAAAAAAAATATATTACAATTAGCAAATAATGATGAGGTGCTGACATGAGACGCGACGGGCCCCGACGTGCAGTCTGTTCGCCTGCTCCTCTGTGATAATAACCGGGCCTGTGTGAGTCTGCATGAATGACCTGTGTGTTGCTGTCAGATCGCTCAGCGAGAACACACCTCATGAGCGAAAAAACACAATTTTTCCTCTTTCTTTAGTCAAAAGTTGCAGTATTTAAAGTTGTGCAGCTGGCACAACTGGATGATAAGACACAATCAGTGACCTAAATTGCCACCGCGGCGCGCTGCAGTCGGCTCTGAGCGCAGCAGCTCCAGCAGGACGCTGCATGCTTTCTTTTTTTCTTTTGGGTCATAATAAAACCCCCCTACAATTTACAAAGGAGCCGTGTAATAGCACAGCATCCAGTTTAATTAGTTCTGTTTACTCAACAACATGTTTCCTGGACCTGGCAGTCTGTAATATTATATCCATGCTCTCTTCGGTGACGCACATTTCTCTCTCTCTGATAATCGCTTGGCTCCGAATGCAGAGCGGACACTTCCAGGCTCGTTTAACGAGTTAATATCACCTTCTCTCTTTTTTTATTACTTCCTAATTAGATTGAATAATCACCTTTAGTTTACTCACCACGTACGAGGTGAATGTGGCAGCTGCCGCCGCGTCTGCACTGTACGGTAAGTGGGAGTTGTAGCCTGGCGAGGCGCTGGTGAACGCAGTAGATCCGGCATAGGGCGCAAAAGCGGATCCCGAAGAGGATCTCCCAAGTTCCTCGGTTCTGGGTCCCGATATGACGCTGGTGCTGTACGCAGGGCAGGAGTACAGGGCTAAGGAAGCGGACGGCTGGTACAAGTAGCCCTGAGGATACGCCATGCTGGAGCCCGGAGAGTGTGAGCCACTTAACTTGCGCACTTTCCCCCCTTCTTTATTTTCTCATGCGCTGCTGCCGGAGCGCATAGAGCCGTGTGTCTGTCTGCAGACCCCGCTGTCTGTCTCTCTCTCCCCCCACCACCTTCTCTTCTAAATGACAATGGTGAAGGCACCACAAAAAAAAAAAAGAAAAGAAAAGAAAAAAAAGTAAAAGTGATCAAATAAAACGAGGCTCGGATGTTGGATGGATTATTTTTTGGTCGCTGCCAGCCAGCCAGTCAGCCGAGCAGCCTCGTCGGATGTTTTTTGTCTGGTTTAGTTTAGTTTTTTCTCTCTTTTTGCTTTTTGTTTTGCTGTTGCTCCCTTCTTATCTGAGTTGCACCGTCGCTCTCATGCCCGCGCAGAAGTTTTTTTTTTTTTTTTTTTTTACCCGTCGGACGGGGGGCTTTGCTTGGGAAAATGTCCTGCCAAGATGCTAAGTTGAAAAATTGAGGATCCCGACGCCTACTACGCTCCTCCTCTCGGGGTGTAGTCACCGAAGGAAAAGGCAAGCTTATGCTGGGTAACCACAGCCCTGCCCAAATCCATGCTCTCTCTCTCTCTCTCTCTCTCTCTCTCTCTCTCTCTCTCTCTCTCTCTCTCTCTCTCGCTCTCTCGCTCAGTATCCTCCTCACCCCTCCCTCCTCCTCCTGCTCCTCTCTCTCTCTCTCTCTCTCTCTCTCTCTCTCGCTCTCTCTCTCTCTCTCTCGCGTTAACTAACAGTCCTTCTCATTCTCTATTTCTCTATTTTTTCCCCCTCCCCTCTTTAACAAGGCTCGTTGCAGTAAGTCTCAAGTGCGCCCGGCAGCCCCCCTTCGGATGGCGACATCATGCGAGACTGTCAACTCCTAACTCTCTTCTTCTTCTTCTTCTCTTTTTTCTCTCTCTCCTTCTCTCTCTCTCTCCCCCCCACACCCCCCACCCCGGGAAAAAAAAAAAAAAAAATACGAAGCCGTCACTTTCACACTTGATCAATAACAAATCGGGCTGTTGTGTGCCAGGATATGGGGGGCTTGCAAGACACCGGCAGGAATGAAACAGTCGCTCCACTGCTGCGTCTTTTTTCTTCTTCTCTCTTTGTGCGTAATTTCAAGTGCACGCGTTAAATGATGATCCTCGATCTCTGCGCGCCTTGTGTTGTTTAAAATCCGCAATGGGGATTTTTTTTCTTTCTCCCATACTGGATTTTTTTTTTCCTCTTCTCTACTGTCGTTGCAGGTCAACTTTTTTTTCTAACGCCAGATGAATATTGCATCGGTAAGATATACGACCGCTGGAGATAAAAAAAAAAAAAAAAGCGTAAAGATTTCGCAAAGACTCGGCCCTGTCAGAATAGTTGTTGTGTGTAAACAAACTTTGTCTGATAGACATTTTTATCATGTTGTGATAGTCGGAAGTGTTGTGTTGCTTTTTGTCTGCGCACCCGTCCGCCTGTGTGTTGTTGGAGAGGATTTGCTGTGGCGACGGCTAAATAGTTTTTGCAATAGATCCTAGAATAACCCCCCCCCCCCCCCGGTCAGATACACACTCCCCAAGAAAGTCATAAACCCTCAAGCCAGGGCAGATTAGTGCCAACTACACCAAATCCGCCCGGACCAGTGGCTGTAATCTCATTTGATCACCGCAGATACGTTTCAGCGCTCAAGTACTGGACAGCTTAGATTTATTTAATGTGCCACTGTTACCGGATATTACCTGTTTATATTCAGCTGACATTAAACAACCTGCCTTAAATGTGATGTCTCATTATTATTATTATTATTATTATTATTATTATTATTATTATTATTATTAAAATGACAGTAATCCTTTTATAATTCCATTTCATCACCTTTGCGCGTCTTATGGCGTTAAAACACACATTTAACTGCGCTGTTATGAACATTATTCGCTGCGTTTCCGAGCGTCTACAAGCTCCCATTTTCATTCCAGTGATTGACTTTCCAGTTCAAGTCTCCGATAAGCCGAAAGGGATCGCTGTAGGCGCTGCTAAAGAGTGTGTGCACACGGTGTCACGTGTTCTTTCTTTTCCTTTTTTTTTTTTTTTTTTTTTTTACGCTCTGAAAACCCTCCAGAGAGCCGAGAATGATGACGCTGGTACAGTGGGAGAAGGGAAAAAAAAAGAGAGAAAGAAAGGAAAGAGAGAGGGAGAGGAAGGGAGGGAGGGGAGGAATAAAGAAAAGAAGGATGGATACACAAAGCGACCCTACAGTACAGCCCCTAATCAGATGACAGTGATACGATGAGACCCGGTTTCACAGCCTCCTGTAGCGAGCAGACAATCAACTAATTGCCGGAACTTTTCTCATAACAACAGATACAAGGGGAGAAAGCAACTGAATCCGCTGGTACTGACATTCTTACTTATGTAGGAGCTGATGAAAAGGCGCAATGTAACGTCATTATTAGACACGGTTGCGCCACCGCTCATAATGAAATTACTGTCCCGAGATTTAAAAAAAAAAAAAGAGAGAGAGAGAGAGAGAGAAACGTCCACGTGTTTTTTCATGCCATCGTGTCATGTGATGTGTGTTTTTTTTAAAAAAAAAAAAATGCATTCAGAATTAATAACATTATGTATTTTATTTATTTATTTATTTGTGGCGGAGCAGAGAGCCTGAGTGTCATGTGTCCTCCTTAACGCGTTTTGGTTCAGAATTGCTCTCTGAAGTAGGAGGAGGACCCGGATAATTTGAGATCACGGAGCCTATAATAGGAGTAGGTTTTATGGCAACCGCTTCCACCTCTCAGCAGCACTGCGCTTGATAGGAAGAAGGAGGAGGTGTAGGTGAGTATAGTTTCTGCTCATTTTGTATATAAATATGTAGAAAAAAAAGTGTTAGTTTTTTTTTTTTTTGTAGATGCGTAAAAGTGGGCTGATCCACACGCAGTGTGCTGATCCGAATCCAAAACGTACGCGCCTGCTGTTTGGACAGCTTCTGACTTCTTCCTTATCGTTTATTATCGTCTTTATTTATCCCTGAGAGAACCAGCGCGGTGCCGACGCATGAACACAGGCTTTACGTGGCAGGGAAAGGCGAAGAAGAAGGAGTGAATGAAAGATGATGCATGCCACTTAAAAATGCCTGAGGGAGCAAGTGTAATCTAAATTGGATATAGAGGGTATTATTACACAACATTATGCGTCGTGGCGGACTAATTGCGCAGGCTGGGTGAGTTAAACAGTCAGTTAATGTCGAGTGGCGGACAGGTTTGTTTTTTTTTTTTTCTTTTTTTTTCTTTTTCTGGTGCACAAGGTCAGCTGCACTGCTCCCAAGGCTTTAGTGGTGTACAGAGGAAAAATAAATAAATAAATAAATAAATGCTTGAAGTATTCATGGGATTTTTAACCATTCTAAATCTGTGTCCTAAACCGATTAGTTGACACCAATTTTTCTTTGATGTATTAGCTGAGGGCTTTTGCCACTTGGAAGCCAATTGAAATTCAAAACAGTTTTCGCTCCAAATGCTTTGGGGAGATCTGCTGCAAATAATGGATGTAATTTATTTTTGACCTTGCATTTTTTTTCTTTTTTTTTGAAGGGGGGGTTTATTAAATGATTAAACATATGTGCACTATGCTGCTTGACTAAACAACTGGCGTCCTATGCAGCTTTGATTAGCTGTTATTATGGAAAGTAGAGCTGCGATTTGACCCGTTTTCAGTTATGCATTGTGAAAAATGTGATGGGCGTCAGTTGTTACCGCAGCTTCAGTGTTGTTTTTGTGTTTATTTATTTATTTATTTATTTTTAGACACTGTTTGAAATGTATTAAAAATGATAATTCACTGTTTGTTTGTCTTTTCTTTTAAATCTGCTCAGATCCATGTTGAGGAAGTCTTCTCATGTCACCAAGCAGTCAGTGAAATGCTCTACGCCCAACACACACACACACACACACACACACACACACACACACACACACAGATACAACTTTACGACAACACCCATTAAATTGACATTATTTACAGATTTTTTTAAATTACGCATATATGCTTTATTTTTAACTGTGTATCATTTAATTAACTAATTTCTACTTCTTAGAGATGCTATTGTTGCTACACTACACAAGAAAGGTTACGTCTTTTGTTTTTCTGATATCACAATCATTGCTCACATGAGTTGTAACACAACTCAGGACAACCCTGGAAAAAAAACAAAAAAAATCACACAATTTACATGACGCACAATGAGCTCGATGTGGTCCCTCAGCAGAGAGAATCCATTCTCTGATCTCTTTTTCTGTTCCTGAGATCTCTTTTTGTTTTATTGACCTGAATGAAGATGCATGGAGCTAAAGTGTGCGTGTGTGTTCAGTTTACTCCTGATGGGGCCCGTCTGCACACACACACACACACACACACACACCACTGCCCCCCTTCCTACTCCCAATGATCCCCGCAAGGCTGAGTGGCAGGGCTCTGGATAGGCTAAGTGATGAAATGATGACCCTATTATGAGAAGCGATTCCAAAATGAGAGGTATCAGACAAAGATTGCACCCTTCTCTCACTGCCACGCCGTCCTGCTGCACCACGCTGTCAGCGGCGCAGATGATGATTGATTCGCTCGAGATGGATCGCAGGAAGCGTCCATTGATTTTCCAGTGCTTTATCAAAAATATTTATTTACAGTTGTATACATAGGGCGTACCCAGATTCACCCCATCGCCCCCTTTTTTTCTAAATGTGTGTGTGTGTGTGGGGGGGATGGTATCAAAGGGATAATTCTCCCTGCTCCATGACAAGACAAACGACCTGTAATATTATTTCAAAAAAATGAGTCAATAGGCTCGGTGACTAAACGAATATTGATTGGATATAATGAAGCCTGAGTGTGACTATGAGCTCTTTCAGGGGCCCTGCTGCAGACTCCATTGTCAGCATCACTCCAGCTGAGTGTTTTTTTGTTGTTGTTTTTTTTTTACACACAATGCAGACCTGCTACTACAGCTGGGACGGAGCAAACCTCATGTCAGTGAATATCACAGATGGTGAATCCACACTCTTCCTCTCACCGGTGTGTACCTGTATACATTTTTTGATTCATGATCTGAGCGCTTCCCCTCACCCGACTGTGTTTTTTTTTTATTTTTTCGAACCAGACCTACAGCTCAACAGCGTGTTTGTTTTGAAGGTGCTATAGGTGCCATATGGTAATCATCTAAATCCCATACTACTTAGAGCTTCCTGAGGCATGTAGGAGGCACTCCTGCAATGCCTGCGCGAAGGTAAAGTGATACAACGTACAAATCAAATGACTACCAGAATGCTAAAACCACAGTGTGGGAGCCGTGCCCTAGATATTTGCACTGACTTAATCCAATTGAAATAGTATGAGTGAGTTGCAGGGGCTCCCAGGTCTGTTGCTCGCTTATGTATGTGATGCATAATAGAAGTTGACGAGGTTGGTGATAGATCACAGCCCAGGTAATGTAAACACATTAATCCCTCAGGGTTCATGTGCATGTTCTTTCTCTCTTTCTCTCTTTCACTTTCTATCAGCTCCTCTCTCTCTCTCTCTCTCCCTCTCTCTCTCTTCCTCTCTCTTTGAGACCCCCCCGCTCCTCCTCCTCCTCATCCTCCTCCTTCTCCTCCTCCTCCTCCCTCCATGTTCATCATCTTTCTCTAAATGCGTTAGTGGAGCACAAACCAGAAGCAGCCTTAATCTGTCAACATGCCCTTTAATTGGAGGGAGAAAACAACACGTGCTCCTGGTTGTGCCATTCCTAAGTGCACATGCCAAAGAAACACAGAGTTCACGGAAGAAGTGATCCCGGGAGAGCGGGGCATAATTAAAAGTATCTTTTAATAGGCTTGTAATGCTGAGCCTGACTCTTGTTGCCTTAAGTAGAGGGCAAACTCTTGTGGCTGGAGACGGACTTGCGAGGGGCTTCTGCCGAGGGGGGCCTGTAAACGATACGCTGCCTGGCCCGCCGTCAGACATGCAGTCTCTGCCTCGGTCTCCGCACTCGAGACAACAACCACTTTCCACCCTCTTCGCCGCGGACACCTCGGCTCACCCATTCCCATGTTCTTTTGTTCCCCAAATGAGGGTTTGTGCTCCGCAACATCACCTCTCCTCCCGGGCCACTTTGGCAAGTTGTGTTCTACCTCCTACTCGCAGCAGCGGCGGGGAGCGAGAGATGGGACTAAAGGGTTGATTTGGGGCCCGCTACACTGTAATCAAATGAGACTGCTTAGGGGAAAGGAGAAGGAGGAGGGTGGAGTATTATGTTCTGTCGTGCATTCCACTGCAGCATTGTTGCTTTTTTGTTTTTGCCAGGGCAGACTTTGATGCTGTATCCCCTTACCTTTGTAGTCCCGGCAGCCATGTTTCATAAACACAGAATGGGAAACATCCTCAGCATTAGAAATTTAGATTGCCGCTTTCCTCCTGCCACTCTGCATTCCACACGTGCCCGGTCGCATTCTCCTTCTCCCAGTGCTGAGGCATTAAGTTTCCTCTCCCATGCCTCTGATACATTTAAACATCTCACAATCAGCCCCTTTTATTCGGTGTGTCATGTATAATCTGTGGCAACAACAATGCCAACAGGGCTCTATGTTCTCCCTCACCCTCCTGGTACTGAACCATTTACGCTGCCACTGTTTTGTTTCGGGACAATTGCGAGTGCAAAAAAAAAAAAAAAAAAAAAAAAGCTCACTTGCTTGAAATTGAGACAGTGCCAGGTGTTCAATTTAGACCCTTGTCTTTGATGATTGAGAGTGTAATATTAATATCAAGCTAAGCATTCTATAGGATACGCCTTGCTTCGTGTTATCATGCAGGGAATAGGCAGTGCTCAATTGTCTTTGTAGTTAACTGGAAATCTCACCGGGATACGGAGTAATGTTATTCTAAATCTATCTTAACTCATTAAAACCCCAAAGTGTTCGGCTCTGCTTCCCATATTTTATTGTCTTACTGCAGTCTTTCCAATGTATTGTATTCTCAGTAGACTAATTTCACATGTAATTGAATATTTAAATGTCAAACATTGATGAGAATCAAGGCAAAATAATGAAATTACCTCTGCAAAAGGGCACTTTTATTAGGCATGGTGCAGATTCTACTTCTGCTATCAGAAACCCTCCTCTCTGTACTGTGCAGAGCCCCAGGTCTCCTTCCTCCTCCTCCTCTTCCTCCTCCTCCTCCTCCTCCTCCTCCTCCTCCTCCTCCTCTTCCTCCTCCTCCTCCTCCTCCTCCTCCTCTTCCTCTTCTACCTCTTCTTCTTCGAGAGTATCAGTTTTGTCCAACATCTGACACACTGCCCTGGGTGATTGAGCCAGACGTGGAAAGCCAAAGCGGAGATGCTCTCCTTAATGCCTGACACCTGGTGCAGATTTGGAGGGGATTGCACTACAGGTACCGTCTTACCTCTTCCCCAATCCCAGAAAGTCCCTGAGGTATTTCCTCTTCTGTCCGCGGCTGTGTTTGTTTCTCCTCCGCTTTGCCACCCAACTCTCCCGCCTGTGTCAAAACGTCGGCCCCCTGTGTCGGGATTAGGGTGATAAGGTGTTGAAATATGATGCCTATCATCCCTTTGATACACACTGTTCTGATTTGTTGAAGCATCTTTTTTTTAAGGCCACAGAAGATATCAGTAGGATTAAAAATCTGTTGCACGGGAATCCAGTGGTGGATAGTCTTTAGATCCTCAATGTACGTAAAAGTAACAGTTCCACATTGTTAAAATACTCTAGTAAAAGTACCCACTGAAAATACCAAAAGTAAAAGTACTCACTATACAAGAGGGCCCTTTTAAGAGTGTAAAACTATGGAAACGTAAGGTGTGGAAGCAAAATATATACATAAATGGAACATATGGCCTCATCTCACCTGATGTCACATGAGCAGGTCCAATCAGCAACGTAACTGAAAACACCTGTGAGCATTTGGCTTTTAATCTATAACAATGCATTGTATTAAATAAGTCGTAGGGTAGTGTTGTATGTAAAATCAAAGTACCTTTAGTATAAAAATAAAAGTAGAAAAGTCAATTTCACTAGAGGCATAAAGTAGCATAAACTAGATATACTTTAGTGTAGTACAGAAGCACAGTACTTGAGTAAATACTGCTGTGTGTATCTCGGCATTTCAAAGCGGCAGAGTGAGAACAAAGCCGCTCGTTCACCGTTAATGTGTATTTAGAAACATCAGAAAAACTGAGTCACGTAATTATGTGTCTCCATTCAACAAAGACAGCAACGACTTTTTTTTTTTTGCCAGAATGACTGTTGATATCAAAACATCCCCAATGCTAACATCATTAATTCTCTAATCCCACATGTCTTCTACCTTGTATCCGTCTGTTCCTGTTGTTTACACCCCCTCCCGCCCCCCTCCCCCCCCGCCACACCCTCTGTCAGGGTGTGCTTTACAACTGGACACGTTACCCGGGAGTGTTTGCCACTCACCTTACAGCTTGCAGGCACATCTGCAGGCTGTGCTGGGACGGCGTTGCTAGCCAACATTAACACAGCGCGGACATCAAAGGCTGGCAGCCCGGGCCGCACCACCTGAGCATGTTGATTGCAATGCACCGCAGTGTCACCTGACCTGGGAATGGAGAGGATTCTGTCGTGCCAAGTGGAGGCATTATATCCAGGAAGTGCTAACTGGGCTCGCTGCCGGGGTATACAGTGTTAGTAATGCAGCTCGGAAGCAGCATTTAAAGATCAAGATTATATCGAACATGTATGAATTTAAGAGTTTTGGCCCTTAAATGCAAAAATACAACACAATCAAATCACATTTGTCGTGAAAGATTCGCCACAATAATGTCTCCTGATGATCTTGCCTGGATGTGATACTAAATTATATTTTTTTAGCATCGGTGGAACAGAAGCAAGTGCGCACGTTGGTGAGCCTCGCAGACACACTGTTTATGTTGACACATGCAACTCGCTTCCTCATGCAAATGCAATCTAAACATTAGGCGAAGGGAAGGCAAGCGTGGCCCATAAAGGCTGTGAGCTCCAAACACTTTGAACAGACAACTATCACTAATCACTCCCAGAGCAGTGCGGCGTGTAATTACTCTGCCAAACGTTTGCCTTTCACAGCTTAGCACCGGGAGCCCTGACCCTGCGCTTCCCTGTCTTTCCTCACCACCATGCATGTGGAATTGGCGGACCCCCCCCCCCCCCCCTGCCTCCCTCCCCTTCCCCTTCTCTTGACCGAGGGGGTAGGCAAGCTGAGCTCAATATTTAGAGAAAGAGTGGAGGAGGAAAAGAGAGAGGGAGAAAGACAGGGAGGGAGAGGACTGAGGTTGGTGCTTCCGGCTTTGTGGGAGCCCATTTAAACAGGCTTTGAAACCCTAGCCATCCGGAGATCAGAAATAGCCTTATTGACTGCATGGGCCCAGAAGTGACTGAGCACACAGGGTTCTTAGAGTTCACCCTTCCTCACCACTCAGAACAGGAGGGAGGGTGAGTTATGGGGGGTATATCGCAGGCTAGGGCATCTACAAAGACGACGGACATTAATTTTACATCAGGAGAAAAAATAATATCACCCCGGCTATTTTTAGTGTCACAAAGATTGTGCCGTCGTGTGATTTCTTTTTGATTTTATTCCTCGCCCGGGTTGTGCAGGACATCTAATTCTCCTCACTCTCACTCTCCCCTCTGCCTTATTTACTCATATTAGTGATGCGGCTGTCAGTCTGCGGCGTGATCTGTCCTCTGTCTGGGTGAATGCTGATAAGATGACACAATGCAAATATGAAGTGCGAGGAGGGGAGCCGCCTTGGCAAGCAGGTAGGGCGTGCGAGGGGACCGGGATCCCATAATGACTATTAGCTGGATTTCACAGCCTGCTTCTGATCTCTGGCAATGACAGGGGGCCTTTATAAGAGGATGGGTGTGCCACTACCCCTCCTAATAGCTCACACATGCGTGCACCAAAAGCACAGGCGTGATGGATGATAAAAATATAGGAGACACTTTGATATGCTGTGTGAACTTTGCTTCCACGTGCCGCATATGTGAATTTTCCAGCAAAATCGTGCATTTTTTTTTTTTTTATCTCAAAACCACGATTAGATGTTCCTCTTTTATTTCTTAATTTTCTGATTAAGTTATGAATGGATGAAAGAGGGGCTGTTTTCATATTTTTAGCCGGCACAATGAGAAACAGAACTTTTAAGCAGAAAATGATCATTTCAGCATATTATAGTGGCGTTAATGTGTCCTTATCTTAATGTCTTCCCCCCCGCTGCCACCAGCCATCTTCACCATATTGTCATGCACTTCGCCACTGTTGTACAAGTTCATTTAGACTCGCAGTGGCTTTAAAGAGCTCTCTTGGTTTGCCGCATGATCTTGTAAAGGCTTTTCAGAGAGCCCCGTTTTATCACTGATGTAGTAATTTCACTTCATCAGTCAGTTGTGACTAAAAATACATCGGGGGATTAGCTTCATGGCCAGACTATCTCACACCGCTTTGATAACATAATGGGGGCTGGTTGCTCGTGGTTACAGTCATCTGATATGTAGGTTCATCACATTCAGTACTACACTTAGAATACTACAGGGTTTTTGAAAAAAAAAGAATGATATAGTGTGATCTTTTTAAACTCTCTCTTGAAGATGATGTGTCTTCCCTTTTAATTCCTTTGTAGGAGCATTTTGCAGATGATGAAAACAGCGCCCCCCCCCCCACACACACTCCTTCCCCTCTTTCCCTTTTCTATTCTACACAAATTAGCTATGGTCCTGGAGGGCAAAATGACAAGAGGTTACTGGAAGACTGTGTGTTTAATTAATTGAAAAATGCTTAAATTGCTTTTACAGTTGTTATGTGGAGTGAAAAAAGGGAATCCGTGTTGCCAGTACTCAACCATAATTAGCACCCAGGGGAATTAAATATTTAGCATTAGCTGTGCTGCAGCACTTAGGACACAAATTTCTATTTTAACTATGAAAGCGAGCCTGTCTTAAGTGCATGAGTCTGTGTGGACAGCTGTGCAAAGGGGAACAGCACAGGATATTTCAGCGAGACACCCCAGTGGCATTCCGGGTCCTTCCACATCACATGTGTAAGAGATATGGCAGTTGTATCCCCCAGGGTTAGGCATTACTCAGAGTATTTAGTTTTCTAATTAGGCTGAGGGCCTTCGTCCATGCCTGCCACCACCATGGGAGCCAATGAGAATTTCCTCTCTTATATGTCAACTCTCTCTCTTTCTCTCTCTCTCTCTCCCCCTCTCTCTCTTTCTCTCTGAGACACAGGGAGAAAAAAGAGAAAGGGAGAGGGGGAGAGAGAAAGCATGTGTGAAAATGAGAGAGAGATACACACATGGTTGAGGGAGAAATAAAAGACCTGGGGAAAAGCCTTTGTTTATTCCAACTTTAATTACACATTGCCTTTAATGACTCCACTGGTGTGTTTGAGGCTAGAGAGAGAGAGAGAGGAAGAACGGGTGAGGGGGGGGCGACTGTGGAGCCTTAATGATCTGTAGTGGTGGATGTCAGCCGAGCCGTTGGAGACTTAAAACCCATTTTTAACAGTCCCTTTTGGTTTGGGCCTAGAGGCGACAGCGCAAATGGGGTTCATGCTAAGCCGCACTAGACTAGACTCAGGGACTACTTCAGCGTCTGGTCAGCCTCTTTTTTCGCGGAGGTGGGGAGGGCCGGGCCATTTGGAGGCATCAGCAGCTGACCGCAGCAACTGTTGAGCTTGTCAGTGTGCATCAGGTTACCCACTAATGAGAAGTAATAAGGGTTATCCCAACTTTATAAGACTTTGATCTATGCGCACGGTGGGATTTAGACACAGCACCGGAGAAGGTACGCCAAGATTGGAACTGGAATTCGACCGCCCATTTCATGTGCGTGTCGAGGTGGGTGGAGAAAAAGAGGCAAACGCGGAGGTAATTGCGATGCTCTAACTTTGGAGTCGCGGATGAACATTTTTTGAGTGTAACATATTGTAGGCTCAACCGAAATGGATATCTTGGATTAGTCACTCGCAGGGAGGGACACATGGGATTACCACCAGACTGGAAGGTTGTCCAAAATCACAGTGGTCAAACACAGTCGCTGTCAAAACACAATACACCATAACGGGCCACCACAAGGACGATTTATCTCCTCAAAACTTGGACCTCGCTCTGGGAAAGACGCTCAAGTACATTCAACTCAAAACAGATGAGTGTCCTGGGTCAAATCTCTGAGTCGTGTTCAATTAAAACAACACAACACAACACGTAGCCCTCTGAACAGCTGTGTTATTTGTTTTGACACACACGTCTAAAAAAAAAATTAAAAATTAAAAAGAATCCAACCATTTCAGCTTCAGTGCAGAATGTAAAAACCCCTTGTTCTGTAAAACAAATTCTCCGGATTATTCAAAGCTCCGAGAATTAGAATGGAAAAATCCATGCGTAAAATTACCGTCCATTCAACTTCAGGCAATATTTTCCTCTAGAGGCAAATATGTTAATTGGGCTTCTTAAAGTAGCTCAATCCTCAGGTTATTTAATTTCCCCCCCAAAAGCCTTTAGCTGTGCTGAATGCTGAGGGGAGTACGGGTGTAAAACTCTGCGCGCCAGCGAGATGGCCATCGAGGGAAAACTAGAAACAACTGGGAGAAATGGAGAAGAGAAAATAGTGAAGGTTAAAGAAACAGAGATACATCTGCGGTGCACTGAGGGGCTTTTTACTCGACATGGTGAATTATGTTGACGACATTTTCTCTTTTCTTAATCTGTCACAATGTGCACAGTCGTTTTGAGGCATGTCTGTTACCGACAATGGAGATACTTTTGTAGTTTTTGAAATGATTGCAGTTTTGGTTTGACAACAGTACGAGTCTAAAGTACGTACGACTATCAAGAGCCAGAAAAATGCAGACGGGTGGATGATTTTGGGTGGATGGATGGCTCGGACACGTGACTTTCACACAGAAGTGGAGGATTTATCTTCCTTATGAAAGTTGTTTAACCGAAATCATGATTTATTTCTCTTTCCGACGCATTCTCAAACATACCGCAATTGTAAGAGGGAATGGAAATTGTAATCTAATTGCGCTCCCTTACGTACTAATAAGGTCGAGACAACGTGCAGCGCGGCCGCAACCGTAGCTCACAATTGTAAAAACACGTAAACGTAGCAACAAACACCTAAATCAGACAGAACGAGGCTCGGCGCAGACTCGTCATCTTCATGACTGTCATGTCTTCTAATTGCCTCTGTGTGTTTTTTTTTCCCAGAGACTGTGTGCAGCTCGGTCGCTGGCCCTGAGTCGCTCCAGCAGCCTGGTCAAAAAGACATCCTGGCAGCGTCCCAGGGTGGATGCAGCGCCTACGCACACTGCCCCTCGCCAGCTCCCAGCAGTCTTTGTGGCGAACCACTGACCGTGCTGCTCCCTATTTTCCTCCAGCCCAGCAAATAATGTGTCAGAAAAAGATTATTGATAGCCCATAAAGGAAGTGCCAGAATGCTGTTGCCTCTCTGCTTCAACTTTACAGAACAATACAAGTGCTAAACCATCATTTTGAATGCTGCGCGTCCCCTCAAAGAGCACACTGTTTATTTCCCTCATTGTTGTTCCCCGCTTGGATGAAACGAGCTACAACTGGAACATGGACAGACGACAATAACTTGTATTTGTTTAAACTTCTGCTCCATTTTCCTTTTACATTTGAAAACCGTGTAGTAAGTTTTGCAACCTTGTTACTGGGTTCTTTTCAAAGCTGGGGGGGAGAGAGGGGAGAGAATGAGGTTACTCAAAAGAAACATTCAAATGTTCCTCCCTCGCTCTGTTGTCCGTCAATCACAGTTTCACCCAGTTTAACCAGACGTCGCCTTCTGCTCATCTGGCCAGAATGTGGCCCGAGCGGGTGATTCTCAGACACGCGAGGGGAGCTATATTTACAGAATTAACGACACACTCCATCCGCCACACGACAGCTGCCTGCTACACTTTAGCTGATTGAGACTGCGGGCCCCGCTCCCGTTTAGCAGAGCGCCGTGATTGAACAGTCGCGGGCAGCTTTATGTGTGTTTTTGCTCTCCTGATGCCGGAAATCAACAGTGACGCTCCCGTGCAAAAAGCAAACACTTGTTCAGGCGGATCAACTGTGCTGGGACCGCACGCGAGGAGTCCCCCCCCCCACACTTTTGTTAAGCGCTATCACTTTTTAATGTCGATCAGCCATCTTATCCACATGTTGGCTTTTTTCTGGGAAGGTGGCGCGCTGCGTTTTGCAGAGACGGAGCGAGGGGTTCGGCTCAGCTGTGAGGCTGTTAAATGAGAGAAAGAAGCGGGCGATTCAAGTCGGTGTGTATATACAGCACTGTTTTGCTGTAAAAACTGTGTTTATGTTCACTGCAGGCATAATTCACAGTGTGTGCTAAAGGGCTGCGGGCGATGCAGACAGTTTTTTTTTTCTCCCCATCATGAGAACAAGAACACAAAAAATGAAAAAAAAAAAAAATGGAAGTATGGGACATGAAACATACTTCTCAACACTATATACACCAAAAAAAAAAAAAAGGGGAAATGTTTGGATTTTCCTGCCACGGCTAAATTTCATTTCACACTCTATGTTATGTTTGTTGCTATATCCTCAGTTAGATCCAGATGTCAGTAACTTATACAAAGCCAGACATAAGCAGGGTATCATAACATATAATAGGAATAATGGCCCTTTGATTTTTGGATTTCCTATTGGAACACCTGTCACTTTTTGGCAAGGGCACACCCCAGCACCAGGTCTCCTTTGGTAGCACTGGGGGAGGAGTGTGTGTGTGTGTGTGTGTGAGAGAGTGTGTGTGTGTGTGTGTGTGTGTGTGTGTGTGTGTGTGTGAGAGAGAGAGTGGAAGATGAAACAGCCGCCGCGGAGGCAGTGATCACACAGACAGACGGGGTGAGTGACAGACAATACCTGCTGTAAAATTCCCTCACATCTCCCCTGATCTGTATTCATAGATCTCGGCTGCTACGCACTGCAAACTGTAGCCCACACCAACGGGCTCTTTTGGCGCACCTCCCCGCTCACTCTCACTCTTGCAACTCACTACACAGGCCCCCTTTTTCTCTCCTTTCCCAAAATATTTGCCGTCTTTTGTTCTTTGTCTAAATGACGCCTCTGATCACGAGGTGAGAGCTGAAAGGAGCTCTCTGACAAATATGGACTTTTTCCCATCTCTTCTAATCGCACCTAATTCTGCTCTTTCAAACGCAGGGCTCCCCTTTTGAGTGTGTTCTTAGACTCTAATACCGTAGAGATAAGTACTTTTTTTTTTTTTTTTTTTGGCGACTCCTTTAGTTTTTTTGTTTTTTGGCAGAGGACTGCTCTCTCTTGCAGAGCGTGATGGATGAAAACCCTCATATTAAATGTTTATTTAGCTTCTTCCACCTGCTCAAATCACTCACATCACTTTCTTATAATTCATTCAGCTTTAAAAAAAAAAAATATTGTTTTTTTTTTACACCAGTGAAAGTTCTTCAAAGGGATGAACACGCGGCCATTATCGGCGCTATCAGAGCTCCTTGTTTTTGTGCCGTTACAACCCCCCCACCTCCTCCTCCTCGATGACTGACTCCAGGTCTGAAACTTCCTGAAACCTAAGCTGTGTTACAAGAGAAACACACACACTCCGAGGACACCACAACAGAGGGGCTGCTCAAACCGGATTAGGTTTGTTGTGGCAGATCTAGGTTTCAGGTTTGACTTGAGTAATGTGTCGTTTAATTTCTTCGGGAATTGTTTTGACAAAACAAGTTAGCGTAAAGTCGGAGGTGTCGTCTAAAACAAAAAGGGTGTGTGTAGTGTGTGTATGTTTTTTGGTTTTTTTTTTTTTTTTTTTTTTTCTCCTCCATCTTTGCACTCATGTGAAGCATATGTCAGTCATCAGCGAAGTGTTACAGTGGAAGTGACATCAGAACCCTGGAGGGCTTGCACTGCGAGAGAGGCTTTTTGATATGATTTCCGAGAACAGAGAGTTTAGCGAAAAGAAAGGAGTCGCTCGCGTCTCTGTTGTCGGAAAGGAGAAAAAAAAAAAAGAAGAAGAAAAAAAAAGTCTTTCTATACAAACAGTGGAGATGAACTGGAAGGTGCTCTGCCACGCTTTTACTCAATCTTTATCATTGTAGCTGTCAGCAGAGGTAAATGCCATGATTTGTGTTGCTAAATTACACAGTTAGTGTGACAAGGGTAATTATTGTGACGCTAGCACTCACAGATGGAGAAATGTTTGTCAGCCGTGATTATAATTACAATCATTCTGCGATACTGAAACGGAATAGTGTTGTGTTTGATTGACCTGCGTGTTGAAACCAATTTAACCGTCTTGCTCTGCATTTCTCCAGCCTGATAGGCACAGTCGAGAGCACGATCGCTAGGAGTTACTCGAAACTTTAAGTTGCAATCTTCCCTCTTCTCTCCGACCGGCGGGTGGACAGTTGGGACAAAGCTGCCGATTGGCCGGAGCCCGCAGAGCTGATCTTTATCCTGGCTTGTCTCAGGCTGGAGGTGATGATGCCCACGGCGGCCAGAGATTGATGGGGGGCCGACACAAGCGGCGAGAATGAGCTCTGGCCTTTGAAGTCGTCCGCATGGAGGGAAATTGATATATCAGTTTAAGCCCTGGACCCTATTAAAGGAGCCCCCGTCAGGTTAATGTGATAGCCTCTATGTTACCCCCAGACCCATTCAGGTCAGCCCTAATTCCTGCCCCCCGCTCTCCGCAATCTCATTTTAGTTTCCCATCAGTAATGTTTTTCCATCAGAGGAGCTCTGCTAGGGAGTATATCACACAGTCAAACACTGGGCCATCTTTCTCCCAGAGTGATTTAAACCTCCAGCCAGCACGTTAATCACCAGCCAGAGATTCCCATGGTTTTCTGTACAGGTTGGACAGTCTTTAAAGTGGGCTTTGTAGCGGTATACACCTCCCTAGACAGCACTCTTGCATCCCCCCAGGCTCCCCTTCACTTGGCTCCTCTTCCCTCAAGTCTGGCCTTTCCGGAGGACTCAGCCCCTCGTCCCCGTGGTCAAACAGCTGAGCAGGGCCCCCCCAGGTCCGCCGGGGTGAGCCCCGCGATCATTCATTTTTAATTGCATGCAGAAATACATTTACATTAAAAATGTAGAGCGGTGTCTTTTTAATTCAGACACAGTGTATTTATTATTAAACCTTTGTCTCGGAGGTCAGCTCACAAGGAATCATCTGTCCATCAGATTCAGGACATTGTACGCACCTTTGGTCGGCCGGATCATCCGCACATTTTAAACACTGTCTGTTATTCACTTTGATTTTTCTTCGTCTGTCATAAGTCATCGGGCCGCTCAAGTGCGGCATCAAAAAGAAACGTCACATCTCCAGAATAAAACATGGATAAGACTAATGGCAAAAATCTATGTTTAAAAAAGGACAGTTGACAGTGGTCAGAAGCAGCACATAAAAAATTCACTTGACGATAACTTATGTGATCGTAATCTAGTTCACATTTAGAAGTGAACTTTGGCTCTCCTGCAGTCCTGTAACCGTCCTCTGTGGTTTCATCTTCTGCGGCTGAAGTTAGTAAAACCGCCTCACAAATTTTCCACATTATTAGCCTGTGACTATCGTTGAGTTACAAGGTCCTCGCTGCTTTACTTGTTTTAACCCCTTGTATTCTTTACAATGCAGTTCAGTGTGTAACGTAGGCTTGTAAATAGCTAAATGTGAGGATTAACTTTTAGAAACACAAGTTAATAAATACAATGTTGCAAAATATGTACAACTTTTAAGAATATAAGCCTTTCATTTGAGCAATATACTCTTCCCTTCTAATCTAATGCAATGGAGAAACTGTTTGTTTCAAAACATTTTACTGAGACAGTATTAACAGATGGGACATAAAAAAGATAGTGTGAGTATGAAAGCACTGTTGAGGAAAATGTTGACTTCTTGGACTATATCTAATGCTACTGGTATACTGGTTCTGTGAGTTGGGAAGATCCATAGATCTTTTTTTCGGATGTAACAGCAGTTACAGCAGTCAGTTGACTTGCTGTTAATCTGGAATACATCATCATCATAGTTTCGCTGTGTGGCCCTTCGCTCGTACAGCTACTTTTGGTTGTAATCATTGTTTTACACAAAATGTCAAACAAATACAAACCCAACACATTAAACCTGACTCAAATAATGCCCATGTTGTCCAGCATTTAAATAACTGTAGTAGTAGTAAGTAGACGCACTAACAGGAACACCTGGATATTCAGTAGTCCCGCATTGAAAGTTAAATTTTTTTGAGCCTGTAATTTATATTTTTATATATATATATATATATATATATATATATATATATATATATATATATATATATATATATATATATATATATATATATATATATATATATATATATATATATATATATACACACATATATATATATACACACATATATATATATACACACATATATATATATACACACATATATATATACACACACACACATATAATCATCATGATAATGCACCTCCTTTGTGAGTGTGTGTGTATCTGTGTGTGTGTGTGTGTGCATGTCTGATTCGTTGCCATATAACATGTCTTTTGGTCTGACTTGTTTCTGTGGGCTGTCTTTGTACCTTGGCAGAGCACCGTGTATTGCAGGCTTCCGTGTATAAAGAAGAGAAAAAAAAGAGAAAACTCTCCAACAAATTTGTTTATAACAACATCTTTTTAGATCTGCGGGCCCATGCATATTTTGCCTCATCTGAGACGAGAGTGTTGAGATTAATCCCATGTTGTTCCTATTATTGGCCTCTCCTGAGACATTATGATGTGAATGACTGTCTAAGCGCCATCAGATCCATCAATTGGATTCAAAGAAATGTTATCCATTACTCTCCCCAACCCAGCAGATGTTGAGGTTTTTGTAAGTCGAATTCCTTTATTATGTTAATACCACTGTTTTGTCACATGCACCATTTCCATTTGAGTGGGGTGGAAAAATCATCAGATGGATTTGGCTCCCTCAATAAGAGATGTTTGACATTCAATGAGATGAGAAACATGAAAAACACATTTCAATGGCAAGTGGCATATGACAATCACAACAAGAAGGCCCTTTGAGTGAACAGAAGATCACAATATAATTGTGGCACCATGTTGTGTTTTTTAAGACACTGCCTTGTATAAATTCTGCATTGATTGTGTTGTTTTGAAACGCACAGGATACAAAGGACGGGGACATTTTTGTTGCAACAATGACTGTTTTTTTTTTTTGGCTGGACCCATTGTTATCATTAAAGATGGCAACAAACATGAGACCATATGGACGCGTAGCCTTGAAGAAACAAGAGTGCAAAATATGCAGTCGGTGTCCTCTGTTGTTGAACATTTTAAATTAAACGGCACAAACGTACCTGTTCATAGACACAAGCTGTCTCGTTTGCACGCCGGGGTGTGGCTGGGAAGTGTGTAAATGTGCAGTATGTGTAAAGGCAACCCATTCTCGGTTGCACATGTTTAATGTTTTTCTCCGTTTCCATCCTGAAAATGTGAATTCTAATTGACATCTAGCTTTCTGTAAATTTAGTAGAGGTGATCATGAACCTCATTTAGTCTGAGAAGTGGATTATGTTTTAATGGCGGCACATATGTTCGTGTATAATATACGATTTTGCTCGTGTCTGTCTGAGAGTGAGTAGACTCGAGTGCACGTGAGCTGTGCGACCGAGTGCACGTACATGTACTGTGTGTCTGGATGTCTGCATGTGTGCGTGTGTGTGTGTGTGTGTGTTAGTGGTAGGCTCAGAGGCATAGCGCGGGTTTGCATGAGGGAGTGTGGTGGCAGAGCGCTCCTCTGATAGGCCAGATCCGGAGTGCACTGAAGCCTTTCGCATATATATGGAATTTTTGAATATCTAAACCATTATTTAGCATCCAAATCAGTTCTGCTTGTCTGACTGATGGACAATTTCAGTGTGACCCCGGTCTTTTTGCATGTGACCTATACTGTCGGGATTCTTGCATATTGTTTGGGTGTTCACGTTGACTCCTCTCCCATTTTTTTTTTTTTTTTCTCTTTGATCCTTTTAGCATGCTCTTTGTGTCGGAATTCATGAAATATTCATAGCTGGACTGTGGCTTTTCCATATCTTTATGTACAATTATTGGCAGGCGTCCTGTTATGTCGAGCCATCTTAATAGTAGGTATTGGGCTCGGTTAAGTGTGACTTCAGATTTTTCTGACAGTTTAGCTGGTCTGTGTTATGAATTGATAAGGTGGGGCATTATATTTGCAGATTGTGCAGCGTGGTCTCCTTTTTAGCCTCCACATTAATATTGATAAACAGAAATAATGTGTCTCACATGAGAGACTAAAGATCAGCGCTGGAATATGAAAAATAGACATTATTGTTTTTATTATTATTATTAGTGTTGTTGTTGTTGTAATTATGCATTTCCTGGTTGTATAAAAAGAAGAATTTATGAAATGTTTAAGTAACATTCCTGCCTTGGTCCCTCTAATAATCACCTTCATCATCACCTTAATAGAGTCCTGATTTGAGGTATGCTGGTTGTGTCGATAATGCTAACAGGGTTAATAGTGTGTTCCTCTCCATCATGACCAGTGCTATTGGCAGCTGGAGTAATTGGACAGAGGATGTCATTATCATGCCTCCTCGTGCAGCCGAGGATTTGCAGGACCACGGGGGCCCGCGGTGTGGCCCTCGCCAAACACACCGATGTCCTCGGGAGTTTCGCATGTAAATACTGTCTATTCTCCCAGCATTTAATAAATGTTTCTGGAGGTTTATTAATGTGCAAATGGGTGAAAGCGCTGCTCCCCCCACGCCGGCACAACGTGTGCACAGAGGCACAGAGCTGTTTAAGGAGAAGAGATTCACAAATCAGCCGGTGTGGAGCTAAGCCTGTGGCTCTCTCCACTAGGGAACCACTAAGAGTATTTAATTCCCACCCCCCACCCCCCACATACACACACACACACACACACACACACACACACACACACACACACACACACTCTCTGTATGTGTGGTGAGACCTGTGTGTGTGTGTGTGTGTCTGCATGTGTGTGCATGAGAGTCCATTACCTGCCCAAGAGTCTCCATGTTTACTCATTTGTACCATTCTCCAATAAGTTCTCCCAGTGCCTCTGCAGGCAGCGGCTGCGCGAAGTGAAATTGGGCCGAAAGATGTGAGAGACATCCAGATACTGGTATCGTGCATAGAGTTCCTGCACTCACAGGGGCATACAAATGGGCAAATCTAAGGATAAAGGCTCCCAGAATCCAGCTATAGTCATATGAATGCAAATAGGATTAAAGTGCCAGCTTTAGAGGCTGATATACAATTCACAGCACTTATAGGAATCTGGCTGCAGCCAGACCCCGTACACCATCCCCTGCTCCAAGAAAATGAGGATGTTTATGAAGATGGCTTTCTTGTCCCCCCCCCACGCTTGAAATGAGGCTGACTGTGATTAGCAGCTCGGAAGGACCCTCTCATTAGCATTCGCTATCTCATCTCTCAGGTGTTTTTCAGTCAATATTAGTTTGATCTTTGTCTGGGGGATAAATGATTGGCTTGATGTAGCGTGCATTTGTTTTTACAAACCCAACAGAGTGAACTACAAAGGGCTTTTCATTCAGGTTTAGACAGCACTCGAAAGGCTTTTTTTTTTTCTCTCTCCCCCTTTTTTTTTTTACTTGGCTGATTTAACAAGCGTTTAAACTGACTGATCTCCAAAAAAAAAAAAAAAAAAGAAAGAAAAATGTGTTTCATGCTGCGGCTGGCTCTTTTCTGTTTCATAAAATAGTTAGTGAGTGCAGTCGGGGCCTCTGTGTCCATAACCTCTCAATGACTGTTGATCGCAGTAAATATTACTTGACGTTTGGCTGCCGTTTTTCTTGTCGGGGGAGAGAATAACAAGGGCCATTCTGCTTCATATATTTTCACTCATTAGGTTCTCTTTTTAGAAACTAAGTCTCGTCTTCCTCTCTCTCTGTCTTGCTTTCCGTCTCTCTGCCACCACCCCCCCTTTCTCTGTGCTCTTAGTGGGGCTCTGTCAAAACCTAGGCCTGCTTTATCTCCATCCATGAAGTTAAGAAAGCTGGCAAAGCTGTAAATTTGGACGCCCTTCGTTAGAGGAGCTCCCCCGGCTGTAATTCATCTCAATCCTCAGCGGTCTTTAGTTCCCTTTCAGAGGCTGTAAAGTACTGCCTAACACTCGCTGGGAGCATGGGGGGGAGACGGGGGGTACAGAGGGCTCAGGGGTTACCAGAGAAGGGCTCGTGTTTGAGGGGACAGTCCGGGGTCTGTGACACATCAGGGTCAGGTGACAGACCTGGAGATGATATATGGATGCTCGTGTGACACAGCGCTAACAAGACAGGCTTTTACAATGGGTCTCTCTTTTTTTTCCCTCCCCTTTCTCCCTGTTTCTCCTTCATTTCTCCCCTCACATTCCCGGTCTCGCTTTCTCCGTCTCTCCTTCAGTTTCAGTCATCGCTTGTGAGGATGTTGGATCCTTACAAAACCTTTAGCTGTGACAGGTTTCCAAACAGTGAGCGGAGGAAGGAAAAAAAAAAAAAAGAAAAGGTTTCTCTTACATAGTTACATTGTTGTGGAGTCAGACTGGTTGGAAAGTCTCTTTAAGATTTAAGTGAAATGCAAAAGGAAAATAATAAAAATTGTAACATAAAAGCATCAATTCTGAGTGTTATAAAAGTCAAAAGAAATAAGCACTATATTGAACAATACAGTGATCAAATGTTGCATTAATTAGTTTTTGCACGTTATGAACTACGGTCAGAAGTGTTGTAACCTTATAATCATACACTGATTATCATTTTTATAAGAAAACTGTGTCACTTTTTCTTCACTGTTCACATAAAATTGCTTGTAAAATCATGGATTATGTCTTATGGAAAGTGGCCAGGAGGATGTGACGGGGTGACAGGGGTTAAAGCACCAGTCGTATAGTATTATTAAATGAAATCCTGGATCAGCTATCACATAAATCACAGAATAAATCTCTGAAAACGAACCCACCAGTTTTAAATTCCACAGCCCTTACACATGATACGATAACACAGAGCCCCTCCTCCTCTTCCTGCGCGTAAAGGTCAAGTAGTCAACGCACGCAGGTGGCTGCAATATGTTTTGAAACAGTAGCTATAGGCTAATTTACTTTATGAGGAGATGATCAAGCGTGTGCATGTGTAAGATCGCAGTGTGAACTTTGTGTAACTATGTTCTCTATTTTTGTAGTCCAGTAAAACCTGTATTGGCTTGATGGCGCCGGCCCGGGGTTTATTTAGGGCCGTTCCTCTGGAGAGGGAATAGAGCGAGCGGTGTCCATGAGGGGGCAGTTCATAAGAGGATTCATCTGATGAGGAGTCAGGGAAACAGGTGGGGGTAAGAGTGTGTGTTTCCAGGCGTGGAGGGGAGGGTTTCAGAAATAGCACCCGCAGCCCGGGTCCTTACGCACCAGCTATCCAGCCACCGCCAATCGGCCACGCAGCCAACAACGCAGGAAGAGCGGCCTGTGCTTGCCTTCCTCCGCTCACATTCCAGCTCAGATCTGATTGCAAGACAAACATGGCATCTCTCCCCAGATGGTAAACGTTTTCTGAAATAGAAAAGGCTCTGAATGTCTAATGGGTTGACTACGCCATTACGGGAAACGGTCAGCTGGTCGCAGCTCAATTAAGTTGTGCCTGTCTGCACACTTTACGGTACACACAGGTACCGTTGTTCTTTATTTACAATCTGTGGATCTTGCATAGTTCTATTAGACCCTTACATGTATAGATTCATCACTGGCGCCCACCAGAAACAGTCAGAGACTCTATTGTTCAATGCCCACGTCGGTTATGCATGATGGCTTCATGCTTTTATTGTTCCGGCAACATCTGGGTCTACAGTGGTGAGGTTAAAAGAGAGGGTTGCTGCTTTAGGTCAGACCCTAAAAATAGGACGGTCTTCAGAAGCTGTGCCACAGGCAGCCAGGAAATGCTTTGATTTCTCTTCCCTCCTTTTTTGATTTTATAAGAATATTCAATAAAGCCTCTGGATCTGGCAAACAGGTGGCAGGGCTTAGGTTCCCTCACAGCGCTTAAGCAAACTTCCCCTACATATTTTAGCATCACAAAGCCCTGTAACACATGCAAAATAATGCTCCTCTGTTACTAACTGTAGGGTGAAAGACTCTGCATTAAATGTTTGCCCGGATGAAGAGTGGCCAAAATAAGGCCACTATTGAATATTGTGAAAAAGAGAAAAGGGATATCAGCTCTGTTTACTCATTTGAAAGTATTATCAGAGTACAGCTGTGGTAATGAAATAGTCTAGAATAAATAAATCAGGGTTTCTGCACTCCAAGTGTGTGTTTTAATGTGTGTGTTTGTGAGTGTGTGACGCACATTGTGGCTCGCCTCAGTAACCTGAAGCCAGGCTTAAGGGCCCACCTGTCTCTAGTTGTGGACAGATGAGGCCTGGCTGCCAGGCGCTCCATTCATCTCTATTGCTAATGCTAATACTAATGCTAACATTAGTGCTAACATTAGCTACTGTTCTGGTTTCACTCTGTCAGCCTCATGCCATTCCCCCGGCCTGAGCCAAATGGGAGACTGATAGCCTACTTATGCTGATGGCCTTGCTCTACATTCATTATATTAGTGCCTGGGAATAAATAAAATTAAAGATATGTGTATATATTAAGTGATGAATTTTTTTTTATAGTTCTTAAGGTTGTTACGTTATACTTTATTAATGGCAACTGCGAAATTAATTTCTGCATGTGACCCATCCTAGCTATGTCGGAGCAGTCCAAGCGATGAACTTCAGTCACGAGTCTAGTGCTAACGGGCGGTAACATGGAGATATTTAGATTGACCCCAGTGGTGTTCAGACCCTGGACCCTTTTTTATTTTTATTTTTTCTCTCATGTGACAGTGCTCATCACTTAACCCCTGTGCAATTACAAACCTGCAAAAACACATTTTTGGCCACTTGAGGACGGCAGAGAATTGTGAACGCAGCATTGACACTTCATCAGCTTTTAACACGATATAGAAAACTAGGGTTAAGGAGCAACATTATGATTGATTTGAAGTCATGTTACAGGTGAATGTAAGTCCAGTATTCACTCTCTGTTAGCTCCATCTTTGGTCTCCTCCTGTTGGAAATATTAGCGGTGTCCAGCTGCTTGTCACTAACTGCGTAGCAATAACTTACAGGTGATTCTTTAGCACCTTTTCCACTAAAACTCAGGGAAGTTTCATGTGATGTCATTACTACTAGAAACCAAACGCGCCAGATGGAAAGGCGCAGCTAGAAACTATTTGCAAAATGGGCAGGCACTCAAAAAGCACTTGGCAGGTGACTGGACAACTATCGCCATCTATCACAGGCTAAATTCGACCAGACAGATCAGCAGTAGACGAGCACGACCACCAAATCAAACCATCCTACCGAAGTCAGTCAGGAGAGCACGAACATCTCTCTGATGTGAAAATGTAATGAAACATAATTAATAGTGGAGCTATGATAAGATAAGTCTTAATGCAGGTGTGACCTTTTTATGAAACAAAAAAAAAAAAAGAAACCTCAACTCTCAGCTCAACTGGGGTGATAAACTTAAGGATCTTATCTATGTACATGGAAATTTGCCAAATTAAGTGTTCAGCGCAACAACATATGCTTTAATTTGCCTGGAAAATGGGCTGCATAGTGAGGTCCACAGTTATGTCTAAGAGAGTTACTTTAGCTTGTTCTGTTTTTTTCCCTGTGTAATTACAGCGTGTTTTCTTTTGGCAACATGCATCTTGGAATTAGCAAATGAATGTTTTAACCCTGTTGAACTTCCACAGTGTTTCAGTGCGCTCCCCTCCCCGCTACATCGCATTGGCTTTTGGAAATGAACACAGCCGCTAATGACCTTTAGCATCACTGGCAGGTTTTAAGTGTGATCAGTGAGTATATGTTTAAACGTGTTGTCCTGCGCCTCAGGAGATTACAGTAACGATACCAATTAGCCCAATCTCATTAGCCGGCGAAACTCCACTGAGTCACGCAAATTAAGGACCTTCTCTAATCTGACAGTCCTAGAAATGGTCCCGTGCCCTCCGTGTGTGTGTGTGTGTGTGTGTGAATGTGAGACTGTGAGACAAATAGTGCGGTCTTTCATTTTGTTAACTGTGGGTTTATGTGTGACCTATTAACGCCGAATGTGTGTGTGGGTGTGTGTGCGTGTGTGTGTGTGTGTGTGTGTGAAGGGGGGTTTGTGTGCATCCAAGTGTGTAAAGCTATAAGCTTAATTACCAGTCAAGGATCAGACACAGCTTCTATATGTACACCCTGCCTGCCTGCCTACACACACACACACACACACACACACACACACACACACACACACACACACACACACAAACAGAGCAGCATCTAACTTTCATGTGTTTGTTTGGACATTTTCACCGCCTAGTGATTAATTTATGAATTCTTGAAAGATGGTGGGTGTGCTCAATCTCAGGTTTAGAATCTCCTTCCCCCCCCCACAACTCTGTCTCACACACACACACACACACACACACACACACACACACACACACACACACACGGCTTCTCACTCTACATGTCTCTGTCAGTTTGAAGCATATTGAGGTTTTGAATAGATTTGGTCTGACAGTTTTCGAGGGAAGAAACATATTTTTAACGCCACAATATTAGAATACATATTCTGTTAGACTGATTCAAATATATTCTCTTTTTTTTTTCTTTCCTCCTATCATGTTTGTCTTTAAAAACTTAATATTGCTTATTTGAATTAACAATAAACTCTCTCTTTTCGCTCTCCTGCTCTGCCTCTGCAGGCCCACATCTGATTAGTGTCTATTAAAGATCAGAGGGGTGAGGAGGAAGTGCCCTGCTGATCTGGGTGCTGAGTGCTGTGTTATCTTTGGATGAGTTCTGCCGCCCCGCTGGCACACCACGGTACCTTATTACTGTGTTACTGAGTATATTAGGGCACCCTTGGAACAGGTTGGTTTTAAACTGAAGCAACACGGGTTATCTGCTCTGAGAAAAGGGGGAAAGCATTTACTTCAAAATGTGTGTAATTAATTTGGGAATACATGTGGTATTCCTGCAGCGTAATGCAACGTGATTATTTTTGCGCAGTGGTGTAAAAAATAAATTAAATTTAATAATAAGGGGGAAAAAAAGGGCTGCTGCACTAGAACGTGTTTGTGTATGGTGGTTTTTAAATCCACAGTCCTAGCTTTAAAAAGATGAAGTATTTAATGATCGGTTGCCACAGTGCAGTCACACCAGTGCTCTCATATGCGGCCATAGAAATAAAAGGAGTTTTATTTTAACCCTATCTATGACCTAAACCTAACCTTAACTATCTCTAAACCTATAAGTAAACTTAACACTTTTATTTGTTGGCTATAAACTGTAAAGAGTGGATAAATCTTCTATTTTTCCACCACTGTTGCAGAGGGTTAAAAGCTTGAAGTCGCCTGATATCAAATATGTAATAAATATGACACAATCATGTCCTAAATATATGAAGAGTCGCAAGATTTCTTTAATTGTGCGCCTTGTCTGACTGACTACAGCTGAATGTGTCTGTCGAGTATACAGCACAGTTCACTTTAAGTTAAATTATGATAATGTGTTAAGATCAATGTTCTTTTCATCTCGTGGTGTTTATTTGATTTCCTGTCATTCACTCTTTCTTTTTCTGTGTGATTTCTTCATGTCACTGTGCTGCTTCACTGTCACTGACATGGCATTATGTTGCAATGCTGCCGCAGAAACTGTTATAGTTTACCCTTTAAGAAAAGCTTACGCCACTCCAGTAATACCCGCTAATGCCATTTAACCCTGTGTTTCCCCTTCTCTCATGCTTGGTCTCATTAGGTCAGGATTAACAGGGGATTACTGTAGCCACGGGCTACTTGCTCTTTAACACTAATATCTCGAAGAGATGCTCCATAATTTCATTTTGAACGCCTCAAATGACTTGAAACAGGCGGGGGTATCTGGGCCTTGGCAGCTAATCAAAGAAAATAACTCGAGGATGGCTTTGATAGGGGAGCACTTTCCACTCGCGCCTTCTGAGAAGCCGCGTTTATTTATCGTCCTCAGAGGCAGGAAATTAAAGCTGGCGTGTTTAGTGTAATTGGTCATTTTGTGTTATTCACATATCGTCGCGGCCTCTGCAGATTAACACTACCTGTTATTGCGGAAAATAATTTCTTTGAGCCCGATGACTCGAGGGATGAATTATTCTGCCTGTCTCTACATTCGTTCTCATTTTCCCGTTTCTTTTGTTGCTTTATTTGCAGCTCGCTTTTCCGGGCCAGAGGTGGAGGATGAGTGAACACCGGGGCTCGCAAGGTGCGTGTGTGTGTGTGTGTGTGTTTGCGTGTTTGTGTGAAAGAGTGTGTGTGAGTGCCTCATTGAGTATATGAGAGAGAGAAAGAGACACATCAAACTGAATTGAGGAACACAAGGGCCACATGCTTCAAGGGCCCGTGACAATCATGACATCAAATCCGAGAATTTCTATGATTCACACAAACACACACGCACACATTCATGCACGCACACATGCACGCACGCAGGGTCTGTCACACAAGCTCAGTATCCTGTTCTCAGGAAACCTTTTGTTGGTGTCGTGGGTCTAGTCGCTGCAGCAGCTGTTGCTGTTTGTGCTGTTGTTGTTGGGCGAGATCTGTATCCGGGAAAGAACTGAGCAACCTCCACAAAATGTCTGTGATTGATCACTGTATTCTGCCATCACATTCTGTCAACCTTACTCCACTCGACGAAAATCAAAACACTTTGCTTTCAAAACTCTCAAATATGGAGAACGGTGTCGGGAAGTAAATTGGCATCTTTTTTGGTTTGTTTGTGCGCCTTGTAACTCTACCTAACAGCCACCAGGCCACAAGACAACAGAGGAGTGATTTCAGTTACACATCTGAAGTCAAGCAGCGATATAACACCGCCTGCCAAAATGACACTCAAGTGAGCTGTAATGACTACATTGTTTTTACTGCCTCTCTCCTCCACCCTTCTTCTAAAGCAGCAGGCAAACGCACCATGGTAAGCTAGCGGCACACCGAAGTCTGTGTGCTCTGAGAACTTAAGGAGTTTTGAAAGTTAAAAGAGGGCTTTTCTTCTCCCTGATCCTGTTGTGATGTTTCCCTGGCTGTCTTTTGTGTTGGAGTGCACCAGACGATGCTATTATGTTCCAGGTAAAGTAATATGACTGTGACAGGCTTCAGTATCCATTTGAAAAGCGCGTTTGGAAGACAGCCTCGTGTAGTGCAACGCCTTCCTTTAAGAAATGCACTTTTCCCTCATGCACACTTTCAAGAATCTTGTTAAACACAAAAGGAGCAGCACCTGCTTCTGTGGGACGAAGTCGGGGGGAAAAAAAAAAGAGAAAAGGGAGAAAATAACTTTCAGAAAATATATTATGAATGCGCTTGCCAGGTATATGAATGTCGAGTTGAATTTGGTGCAAAGCCTGAAACAGTGCAGTTAAAGAGCTTAAAGGCTGACCTTGAAAAGTCTGCCGTCAGAATCGTGTTAGTAGACCCGCTTCTCGCCTGTCAAGGTGCGGTAGAATCACGACATTGTTTATTCACTTTGATTTGTCAGGGATGCATGCAAGAGTATTGACAAAAGATCTTCTCCTCGCTGCACCTCCCGCCTGTGTTTCCCCATCTTGCCTTCGCTGTGCTCGGTGCCATGTGCGCCACAGTCGTGCCCGTGCCTGTGCACCGGGCCCTTTATTGATGTCCCCCCCCCCTCCTAATTATGTACCTCTGCTAGTGGCACTTAGGGAAACATTGATGAAATGTTTTATTTTAAGGGTCAGCGCCGCCCATTAGAATTAGCGCCGACACAGGCTGAGGCGTTTGTCATGCGTGTCACACACCGCTCTCTCTTCCAGCCCCTCTGCCTCCACCCCCCCCCTCCCCATGTGCACTCCATCTGGGGGGGAGGGAGGGAGGGAACGGGGGTGGCTTGGCGGCGGTGGTGAAGGGGTTGATGGGGGGTGCTGTCCATACGGGGGCTGTGGTCCTCTCAGTGTGGCACATCAAACTCTATAAAGGGAATCATTTATGTGCCACTCCCTATTACTGAACAGCATGGAGACAGCTAATGAGGGCCAAGGCAAAAGGAATATATCCACCACTTTGCTGTTAGACAGACACTGGCAGGGAAAGAAAAACCAGGGAGTCTTCAGGGAATCATTGTTTTCAGGAAAAAAAGGGAAGAACAAAAGGAGTGTGTGTGTGTGTGTGTGTGTGTGTGCCCGCATGTGTGTGTGAGTGTGTTTTTTTTTCTCACACCCGCTTCATCTATCGGTTTATTTATTTATTTCTTCACCCGCTAGCGTTGTACTTAAGCTATGGTAACAGCTTGAGGTGAAGATTCTGCAAAACACACACCGTTTTGCGTGAGCGCCTTTTTCTTCTCCTTCTTCTTCTTCCCTTTTTTTTTTTTTTTTCCTTCTCTCCTCCCACTGGTGAATTTGTGATTTTTATGGCGACGATGGGAGTAAATATGTGCGGCGTTCAACGTGTAAATAAAACGTACAGCCGTGGATGTGTGCGAGGGACGGACACTCCTGGGTAGAACCCACGCGTGTTTGCGGCGCATGTGTACACGCGCACGAGTACGTGTACGTGGGTTCACACACACGCACAAAAGGGGTCTAGTGGTGCTGATAAAAAGGTAGCTGTGACATTTCCAATTTGCCATGCACCAGCCCACTCCATTTTCTTCCCTGCTGCCTCTTACATGGTAGAGTAAGCCTCTAGGATTGACAATAATTACAGCCTGCATAAAATGAAGAGGGTAATATGAACACAGCTTTGCCATAATTGCCTTTTCATTATTTGCTAACAGTGAGCTATTCAGTCATAAGAAAGAGATTGCATAGTAATTGGCTGACAATGGGAGGCTGAGGCTCTGTTCAGAGGCTGTGGTAATTTTTGTGTTGCTGTGAAGGTTTTTTGAGGGGCTTTTTTTATTTAAAATCTGAAGCATTAAACTGTAATTTAAAACTACAATTTCCAGCATGAATGAAAATCTGGGTATTAACATGAGCTCCTATTTAGAGTGGAACATCCTATTAGCAGTATTAGCACTATTTGGTAACTTTCCATATGGGCCGCCTCTCAGCCCAAATGGGATTTGAGACAGCTTTGTTTCTCCCTCAGTCAGTCTCACACATCAACAACACAAGGTTGTTTACACTGCTGGAAATTTCCTGTGTAACGGCTGTATAGGCGAGTGTGTTTGTGGTAATTGAGGGTTGGGGAAAAAAAAAAAAGAAAAAAGTTTGACAGTCTGTGGCGCGCTCAAACAAGACTGCTCACTACACATCATCACTAGCGCACACACAACTCACACATCAAAATGTAGCTCGGTTTGTGTTTTTCATCCAGGAATAATATAACAGTGGTTTGTTAATATGAGAGGCACATACATCTGCAACACGAGGATATTTACGCCATACATCCGATGATGTTTATTTCCAAGGCGATCCATCTCGTGTGTTACATCATAAAAGGGGTTTGCTGCGTTGCAACGGGAGCCCTAACGTTAATTTGGCTAAACAGGATTTTGAAGTTATGCCCGGGCCCTCTGGAGACGCTGCTGCAGTGTGATGTCAAGGACGATGAAACGAGACAAGCAGAGTATGTTGTGCACGTGTGGAGGGACACAGGACAACGCACCAGCAGTCCTTTTATAAACATCGAGGCCTCCCTCACACATCAGGAAGAATTCAGGTCATCTCACGGTGCTCTCGTCCTGCTCCGACAACCGTGTTCTGGCATTTTACGCTCACCTCGAATGCTCTGCAGCGAGTTCGAGTCATTATTTATTTTTATTTTTTTTCTATAACTCACCTTCCAAACACGCCGGGGTTAATCTTGAGATGTATTCGTTTGCCAATTACCTGCTAGAAATGTCACGAGTAACATCATTCTGTTGAGGAGGGAAACTAATTACTTTGTCTGCTTACAAAAAACATTGAGCTGCGGCGTGCACACGCTGATCCGAGCTGTTTTTGTCAGACATTATTTGAAAACATCGTTGATTATCGACGTAATAAAACTTAATATAAAAGTGATACTGTAATTCAAATGTATTTTTTTTTAAAACCAGATACTCAAACTTAGCGCAGTCCAGCTACATATCACGTGTTACTAATTAACCTTTCCTCGTCCACGCGGGACGGACACCCATGTCAGCCTTTAAGCACACTGTTGCTAAACAAACAGGAGGGAAATTCACAGAAAGCGATGCTGCCGTACAGAGAAAGAGGGAAGAGACCCAGTCTGTTTGGTTTTGGATCTGAAAGACTGAAATTCCTGTGAAACGGCCGTTTGTGGCCGAGCCAGGTCGAGCCAGCCTTCTCTTTATTTGGAACAAGCCCGGCTGGCACGAGACGACTCGACAGTCCTCTCCCTCTCCTCTTTATAGACGCCTCTTCTCACTCAGACCTTATTCTCCGCTGTGGCTAACAAACCCCTCCAGCCAATCAATATTTATCTTATATAGTGTGCCGCTCCTCAGTAGCCATAATCGTTTAGCTCAAGTGCTTGCATGAGTGAGAAATAAATTACATTTACAGTGCTATCATTGAGGGCCTGATGTTTCCCAGGCATTAGTGGATATTTAGAGATGGCCAAACGTGGTAGGACATTAAAGAACAAGGCTGAAGGAGATTGATTAGATGAGCAAACAACGGGCCAAGCAGATGTAGAGAGTAAGTGGAGGTTAATATGATTGCCGAGCTGAAGAATTATCCATCCAAGTCACTTAAGCTAATATTGACTCTTAAGTTTTTATTTTAGTTAAAAATAAGTGGTGTAATTCACTCAGGGTGGCGTCCGGCCCAGTTCAGCCACGAGAATTGTTTTTTAAATGTATTTAGTTTTTCATAAAGTGATATGAGCTTGATTCTAGCGCGCCGACTTACCTCATTCGAAGACACTCGCGCTTGTTGTCAGACAAATTACAGCCCAAAATACAAAAAAACAAAATAAAATAAAATTACAGATTTGAAGTTGCTGTAAAAATTAAGGAGAATTCTTCAAAGATGTGATGAGGAGTGAAAACAAGTGAAATGATCTTGTCTGGAGATTCTTTTTGTACAGATTTTAAGGGTGTGCGCGTGTTGATGTAAATGCGAATATTCTCCCACATGTGCTGAGATCCTGATGCCAATAACCTCTCGTGTCCATCCTCTGCAGCCTGTAGTAGTCGTCTGTGCTTGATTCCTCCCCCGTGATCACAGCCACAGTGCAGCAGCCAGCCAGGTGCTCCGTGTGTTTGAGGTGCAAGTTGGTGTCATAATTATCTAACACAACGGGGGTTGCTGCTCTTATTAGTAATTAGCTCCCACCAAAACTGATTGGTATGGGTTCCTCCGCTCATCCCTTTTAATGTTTAAACATTTACTTTGTGCTTGAAGGATTTGTTTGTATATATCTTGTGTGTGATGAGCGCTTTTCAAGTAATTGGCTCCTAGGGGACAACACTTTCTAACAGTTAAAGAATAATTACAGCCCTATGAAATGTTAAACTGCCCCGACTGTCTTTTTCGCAGGGGCTTAATTGCGCGCAACAAGTAAGGCAGGCTTTTCATTTTGTTCCATCACACGAACGGACTGAACTCTCATGGAAACACACAGAAATTTTGTCGAGTCGTAAATAGCTTCTCATATGGTAATTTTGTAGGACACCAAAGCAGTTTGAAAGGCGCAGCTCTCATTGAAGGCGATGCCGGTAGCTTGTTTTTTGTTTTTTTTCTTCTTCTTCATGTTGTGGAGAGGGGAAGCGAGGGGCTTGGTGTCTGTGTTTTTATGCTCTAATGGACTTTTGCATATATTCATTATAAGGGAATCCTTAAAGAGGGAAAGACAGCACAAAATACCTGAAATAACCGGCTTCTGCTGCCCGTGGATGCATGGCTGAGAGGGTTTGTTTATGTCTGTCGGTTGTTGATACTTGGGAAATATATATTTACACCATACCATATGAAAGATGCTGATACTTCATGGTTAACAGACAAGTGGCCATTTAACCGGATTCATTTACATGTACACAATGATAAACTATAAATCAAGTCCTGTGAAAACCTCTATGATTTGTTTGTGTATGTTTCAGAATTATTACTCACAATTCAGTTTCAGTACAACGTGTGATGCAACTGCTAAGTGTGTTTGTTTGTTAACACATTTTCCTACAGAATGAAGACGGTAGTCGGAGGGGGAAAAAAGGGTCATTTGGACCAGGTTTATTGCTCTGGTATTATCGTGTGGGGGTATTCACAATCCGAGATGAATGATGTGGTTCTTCTGAGTCCCAGGGGTGCAGTAGGTCAGCCCATAGGTGATATTTTCACACTTGCATAAAGTGGAGATTATTCAGATAAGCTGTCAGTTCACAGCAACAATGAATATGAATCGAGCCATATATTTTCATACATTGTGTGATTGTGCAGTCATTGCACTCTATATATGTAAGCGCTGCCAGACCCCAGAAACCTTCCATTTCGGCGTACGTGGGATGCGAGCGTTGGCGTTTAAGTCATGAAATGTAATGACCGAGAGGAATTTTTCTTCAGAGACGTCTCTGCCCTCCGTGAGGACTTTAACCAACATGTTGTCGCCATGTTTCAAAACTCACTTTTCCCATACACTGCTGTCACCCCCACATGCTAATGATTTAGTGTTTGGTGTGCGTTTGTGTTTTCCCCACTGTGCTGAAATAGTGTGTTTTATTGATTTTGATCCAGCGGGTTCCTGGCTAAATGCACCATTGATTTAAGAGGAGTGGATGGGCGGTGCGGTCCGCATGCCTCGCATTCCTTCCTGAAATACAGCCCCGCTCCGGCCCTCGCTGGGGGAGCCGATGCAGGTCTTACTAAACGGATGAACTGGAAGGATTCTGGTTTTGCCAGGTTAGAGCGGACTGACCCTCCCGTATGGTCGTCATCGCGCCTCATCCTCCGGCTTTTATAGGTACCCTGCTGTTCCTCACCGCGGCTGATGAGTGTTAGGTTAGCTGTGCCTTACAGGTATCCATCATCTCTCAGCTTCTAATAACCCAGTGTGACTAAAGCCATTCCCTCTCGCTTTCCCCAGCTGGATTGCCAGAATAATATAATGCATTCAAGTGAATTGCATCGGGCTCAGTTTGGCAGTGCTGGCATGCATTGTGCCCAGTGGGCCCTTTGTAAATAAAATGTTATTACACGCCTGGATATTTCATGCCCTTTGTGATCACAGGGGCTCACTGGTGCCATACTTCCACAAGATCACACGCAGATGTTAATCAGAGATTAACACACACTCAACACAGGACTCAATCAGCCTCTGAATTGCCATGCTTCCTAACGCACTGATTAAGAGAAGAGCCTACCATGCAGAACTCTCCTGTAGCTTTTTTTTTTTTTTTTTTACCCAAGGATCTTAGGTGCTGATAATTATTTTCTTAATTAGTGGATAGGCGGATGATGCAGTGAGGTATGCGTTGTACTGATGCAGACTTGATGTTCCGGAAACATTTTATATGTTTAATTTTCTCCCCTTCTGCTATTCTTCCCTGCTTGTGTAATTATGGCGGTGTGTGGGAGCGAGGCGGGATGAGCCGCAGTCGCTGCTCTGACTGCTACAGTCAGACTAAAACCTTAGTTTGGTCGTCCCGGTGACTTGACTCAGAGGTACGCGGATAGTGTTACATGTTTTTAACGCCTCTCTCTGAGTGCGGCGTCATGGCGAGTGTTTGACAGGACGTCCAGGTGTGGGCCGCGCCGCCTTCCAGACCTCTGTTGGTCTTTGCGGTTTGGTGCTATGACTGCACCTCACCAAAAAGAAAGAAAAAAAAAACAAAACGTACACACATAGACTACTTTGTTGTTTTCAAGACAACAGACTTTAATGTTGCGGATGTTTCGGTTTGGATGGCCCTTTGGGTGACGTGTGTTTATGTCAGAGGTAGACATATAGTGTTTAATGTTTAATCTAACTTAATTACATGCGTTTGTGTAACCCGGCATATATTTTGGGGATTCCATGGTAGCTGTGATGAATTTGGGAGATAGCGCTAACAGCCTGCGCCTGCTAGATTGAGCCCTATGATCCGGAGGGGAAGAAACACAGCCCGTGGCTAAACAAATCCTCCTTTGTTTTGGGGTGTGCGGAGTGATCTCCATTGAGAGGAGGGGATGGGTAAACACTGCTAGCTCTATAGAGCTACACATTGTAAACACACAGCGCTCATTAACTATAATGAGATGTTATGAGCAACCCTTGAGCTCATTGTGTGGCTTCTACAGAAGAACCTGCCTGCTATTGTTGTTGTTGTTGTTTATGCAAAGCAAATCATGGCTTTAGGTAGGAAAAAAAAAATCACACAGCGTTCCTTTCACAGTTTTCACCCACTAATCATCAACGCCAAGGGAGATGGTTTAGAAACACCTTGGCCTGTGATTTTTTTTTTTTTTTTTTTTACTCTTACCTTTCATGCCCCGTGTTAGCCCCAGCCTTTCAAGTCATATTTGCCTCTTTCTGCAGGTCTGCATGTTAAACGTGTGTTACCATGTGCTTCTATGGCCTTCTGAGAGGCAGCCGTACTCCGTGCGGTCTTCGAAGCGCGATGCTGTGGTAAAGAGCGTCTCCTCCTCTCTGTAAACCTGAGGTTTTTAATGAGGAGGACACCGGACCCACGCTGGGTTACCGTGACCTTTTCTGCAGGTTTCACCCACTGTGGCATTCCAGCCAGCTCTGCCCACTTACTCACTCCCTTTAAAAAAAAAAAATAAAAAATTAGACTTTACTCTGTGGATGTGCGCCTACAGTGCTGCTGTGCCGCCTACCCAGCATGCTCTCCTTCATGTGTCATTTAAGGCAGCGCCGGGGCCACCGCCATGCAGCACTGCTCCGCATTCCTAGCCTAATTACAAAAGTGCCATCGGATGCTGGCAAAGTAACGGGGAGGGTAGGAGTCTAACATGCATGGCGAGCATAGTCTCTTTGACGACAATGAGTGGCTTCACCTTGGCTGTTAATTGCCCCCGCCTGGGTCCCCAGCTCCCGGTTCCCGGATCCTCTCCTGCCTTTTTCTTCCCTTTTTCGTCTCACCCGCTGATTGGGAGCGATCTGAATTGGCTGACAGTTGGCTGAGATTTCTCAGCCACATGCAGCCTGACACCCCTAATTAGATGCTCCTATATGGCGGTTTACATTAGACAAACATTTGCGCAGGCCATGAGAGATGCCAGCTTTTGTTTGGAGACTTACTTACACTCACACACACACACACACACACACACACACACACACACATAGACGCTCGATCTCGCTGGAGAGATGGGCGCGTTTGCTCATTTGTGCTTGTTTCCAGACTTTTGTGTGTGTTGTGTGTCTGTCTGAACCATAGCATGGATTTGGATAACTGTGCAGATAATGAATTTTAAATCCTGTCCCAGAGATGGCACATTGGTAAGAAGCCCCTTAAAGTTAATTTGCTTCCTGAAAATCATTAACATATTCCTAGTTATTGGCATAAGGGCTGTTGAGAAGCTTCACTGGTTGTTTTTGTTCTGTGCCTACAGCTTGCCAGCAGCAGAGTATGGATTCACAGCCACTGTCTGCCCTTTCTCTCCCGCTGTGGAGATGCTCGCTTGATAAGCGTCCTGCGACGATATGCTTAACACCGACGCAGACATATTTCCATCAGGCCTGCCTTTTAATTTTCAGAATAAAGGCCACCCCTTCACACCCCTTCCGCTTATCGGCCCCACGATCACTGGCCCTTTCACAGCCAACAAACCAGGTTTCAAATGGCCTGTTCAGTCCGTGACAAGATGTAGCTCATTTCCCTCACAGACCCAAAGCAAGGTCACCAATCTTTTAGATTCATTCTGTGGGAGGAAGAAAGAGAGGAGGGGAAGGGGAGGGAGCCATAGAACAAGGCCTTGTCCTCTGCCTGGAGGTCATTCCAAAAGCCAGTCATCATATTCAGCTGGATAAGGGAATTGGAGAGATAAGTGTGCGTGTGCGTGCGAGTGTGTGTGTGTGTGTGTGTGTCTGCCTGTCTGTCTGTTTGTGTGTGTCTGCATGTCTCTGTCTGGGTTCGTATACATGCTGTATAGTAAATATACAAATGTCTGTGCGTGTTTCTGTTGTTTTTTTGTTATATGTATGACTTGAGTCCACAATCATGGACAAGTGATTTAGTGTGCGTGTGTGTGTGTGCGCGCTGTAGACCTGATGGAGAGGTACTACATCATTACCATATCCCCACCGTTGGCTATTCTGGGGGATTTTCTATAATAAGAGGGCCTTTGTACTTTTGCCTGTCCTCTTGTGTGGCTGCTGGGCTTGTCAGCCTGATAGTTTAATCAGCCAACCTGTCATAACCAGTGCGGGAGTGGGACTTTGCCCTGTAAATGCAGATTTATATCTAAGTTACATCATTGAATTACATTTTCTGTCTAAATAGCAGAGAAGCTGGTTGAGGGATGTAATAAAGCTAATCTACATACAGCCCTGGGTGGATAATCACATCTAATAAGTGGGACTCACGCCCCTATTAGCAGGGAAACGATGGGGGGAGGACGGAGGACAATTCAAGGAGTCAGCTGTGCTTGCTAATTATCTCTTTGCAGTCCTGATGCCTCGCGCGTGTTTGTGTGAGTGCTGTTGTGACATGTGAGTGTGCGGATTTAGATTCCTGTGCTCGTGCAGCAGGTCTGCTTGCTCGGCAGACGCCTGGTGCATTTGTCGGGGCGTTATGGATCAATGACTGTGTGTTTACTGCAAGATATCAGAAGTGATAGCTTTCCCTATAGAAGATCCACTTGCATCAAAGTAAAGTTGTTTTTTTTCTACTTAAATATTCCTACAAACTATGACATGTATGATAAAAGCATTTGGGGAATGTTTTAACTGGAGCTCAAGTGCTAAGGATGGAAGTTTTTGTAGAGTTTTGTACTACACCTCAGTGGCATCGGTACACTTGAACTACACAGTTGTCAGCATGCTGCCCCGTGCTGGGCAAAACTACATTTGCTTTCTCGTGTAAAGCCATTCACACAATCTCGGTTTCCTTTCCTTTTTTTGCTCTGAGCTCTGACAGGAAGGCAGAGAAAGGAGGGGGGGAAGCAGGGGAAGACTTTCAGTTTGAGGCTGCAGGGTTTGTGTCCAAACCCTCCGTGGTTTGGCTAAATTATAAGTGTACATGCCTAATAACTAGTCTATCCGGGGCCTGCCAGGGGCTGCATCCCAAAAATAAGCCCTGACACATTAAGAAAAATGCCATCTGCTTTGAATGATGGCAATGCCTGGTTTCAGCGTCTTCTCCTTGTGTGGGTAGAGGCCCCGAGGTGACAACCTCAACACCTCACCTCCTTAATCTGCCTGTTCCTCTGACCCCCGGCGCTACCCAGCGCCATGGCCCTCTGGGCACCATTATCCAAAACCAAGGCCCTGTGTCAGACTGGACCCTGTAGCCATGTGTCCTCTTGCCTCACATCAAAGGAATGATTAGTGACAAATATGCAGGGCAGGATTTGCAGCAGATATAGCAAGTCACAGCAAACCATCACATGTTTTTTTGTTTTCAGAGGGAGGGAGAAAATAGCCCAGGTTCTGAGCGGAGAGGCGGTCAGGCTCCTCTGTGCTCCCCTAGATGGAGCTGCTGAGAGTAGACCAAGATGTGCATCCCTCTGCTGATCCCCCTCCTCTGCCTCCACTCTCCTCCTCCTCCTCTGACAGCAGCTCGCTCACATCATAACACACACAGCGATCAATGTATTGGCGCAGACGAAACCTTCTTCTCTTTGCGCGAGTCACAAAATTGCTTCACCACCGTCGCGGCAAAGAGAGACAACAGTGATTTACACCCAGTTAAAGTATTGTGTATTTTATTTATTTATTTGGAATAAAGTAATTTGAACTTATATAAATAGAACCTTAATCACATGCAACCTTTTCTGTGAGGTGATTAGATGCTTTATCTGCTTGACATTTGATTTACATATGATATTGCACCAGGTTCACTTTGAGTCCTGCTCACATCATTTTACATTAATGAAAATATAATATGAAATTAATGAAGCATTAGCCATGTATGATTTTTTTCCCCCCCACCTTACATATTAATACCACACCACATGTAAAAGTTGACTTTGTAATTGCCGGACAAGTATTTCAAACATGATCTTCAGCTAATGGAAGAAATGGAGCTTTTTTTTTTTTTTTTTTTTTTAATCAGTGCTGCATTCAAGTCCTCATCCATTATTGAGGGCTATGTTAAACGCAGATATTTTCCACCTACAGTAAAACGCCATTCTTTCATCATGTGTGGAGAGAGAGAGAGAGCAGGAAACGGAAAACAACAGGTTATGACACCTAACACAGCCCTGTGCAGAGCCTTAGTTTAAAATGACATGTTTGGGTGAAATCCACAAAGACATTATCATCATCTCCCCTAACTGTGCAATCTCAGGGCTCCTGTGTGCACCGCTGTGTGCCACTGGCTGTTGTTAGCCAAGCGGTTAAATGGACGTTGTTTTACCCTGATTGAACTGTCTGTGTAGCGCGGAGCAGTAAGGCCGCGCAGCCTCACAGCCTATTTAGAGAGGAGGCTGAGCCTGTCTCGCTGTCGCTGCGCGCCAAAGTATTACCTCCCTAACTGGAGACTCCTGTTTCACCAGAGAGCTATCACATTTCATAACATGGAAAAATAACACTTTAGCAGGGGGGTCAGGTGGGGAAATGGCACCTCTAAATGAGGGTTAAGGCCATATCATTGTCTCTTCTGGCGGAGCCACCCCCGCCTCCAATAATTCTGCTGACCTTCGGTGCCATGCGGCTGGTTCGACATGGAAGGGTGAGCTGCCGGGGAGACGATCCTTTTCACGCAGCCCGTTCCCCTCAAAATGGCTTTTTCTTCTCCCAGACAATCATCTGATACGGAGGCTGAATGAAATCACAGATTACATAAGAAAGGTCCTCTCTCTGCTGCCGATAAGGGCTGCACCTGAAGTGACTGCTCTCACCGCTCTCCTCTCATCTTCCTCTCCCTCATCTGCCTTCCTCTTCCACGCTTATCTGCTCTTTTCTCCCCTCCTCGTTCCGGTGTGCTCTCTCTCTCTCTCTCTCTCTCTCTCTCTCTCTTTTTTCTTTAAAAACCCGAGCTCTTGATTTAAAATACGTCGATTGTGGCAGGCAGAGCAGATTAATATGAAAATGTCTGTAAGCTTTTTAATTATATAAGATTAACTGCATTGTGGTATAATACTTGAGTCTATTGTCATTTCTCAGGTATGTGATGCTCAATTCCTCTCATACCTTTGGACTTAATGTTTCCATTTTTATAACCTCTTGCTGTAATAGAGGGACATCATCAGAGGAAATATTTCCCCACTGTGCCACATGCGGATTGAACTTGGTATTAAATAAAGAATGATATCCATTATACATTTGAGGATGAAAAATAATACTTTATTTCCCTTGTGTACATGCACTATATATGAGAAGATAGAGCAGTTCTATTGATCTTGGGTTTCATTAGGTGAAAATGCCTCCCCCGGTGTACAACAGCAACTTTTCAAGCCCATCGGAGTCCGGGATAAAACCTAAAAAAGAGGGACACTCGGAAAATAGATTCCCCCACCTGAGATATTCTTCAAACAAGGCCCGAGGAATGTAAATGAAGTGGCGTCTGTGGTGGAGGGATTGTAATAGATTCGGATGCATCCGCAGCAACGAGGGTTAGCTAGACAGAGCTTAATCAAACACATGCACATACACACACACACACACATGCACACACACATGCACAGACGTTTAATAGTGTGAAAAGTGTGGGGGGGGGGGGGACAGATGGTGGGTGCCAAAACGCAGCTCATCTCAATCTGCTTTGACTCTGTGCAACAGGAAGAGAGAAGAGCGCCACACTGTGGAGTGGAGGGATATGAAGGGGGAGGCAGAGCAGATCGAAAACATTGATGAGCTCGGTAATCTTTTAAATCACAGAGTCGTGTCAGCGCGACAGTTCAGATGCTGTGAAACAAGGCGGTATTATTTGCGTCAAAGGCAGGACTGAAAATATAGCTTAATTTTTTTTTTTTTATATACTTTATTACTTTTCTTTTTTCCTCAGTCCTCCTCTCCTCCCTGGCCCGTCCCTCTCTCTCTCTCTCCCTCTTCGAGCAGGGGCGTAAAATGGGGCTGGAGGGTTGAGACTGGGTTTAAATCAGTAATCAGTAATTAAACTTGAACATGGACCTGATGGTTTGTCCCGGGGATCTACTCAGTAAAATTAAATATTTTAGTGCTGGGGGGTAAAGGGGGGGGCTGTGTGTCACTAAATCCATCAGGAATGGAAATTGGCTTAGAGCTTTTTGCATAGATTATCCAAATGCAGTTTTGTCTCTCTCTCCTTTTTTTTTTTTTAATATTGTCTTGCTTTAAATTAACGTTAATAATCTATAAAAAATGAAAATATTACAATAGATTAGCATAGATTAAAACACGTCAGTGTAATGGGTATGCGACTGAGGGCTGCGCGATCACAGGCTTGTGGAGTATGGATAAGAAAAAAAAAAAGAATATTTTTGATGCAACTGCAAGCAGAGGAACATTTTTACAATGATGTTTGGGGGGCGGGAGCACGAGTTGTTGCAGTTTTCCTTGTTGTGATTAATCGGATATATTTACATCACAATCTTGAAAGACTTATTTATGCACCGAGTTTTTCTGGTATCAAGTGTTTGCGAGATAAGAGGAGGAAGCCAGGTCTTGTCAATGGCTGTACTTATCTTGGGGAGAAGTGAGAGGCAGATTGCATTTCAATCCACATGTATTATCTTAGACGCTTTGAGGTATTTTGTATAAGAGCAACTCAGCTACTTAGGAATGCTTTCAGTGTTCATCTGGGGATGCACTTCAGAAAGTTTTCTGAAAACAAACATCTGCATGGATTAAAAAATTAAAAGATTTCTTGGGAGAAGTGACCTGAATATATAATCTACAAACAATGCTTCCCAACAATTTCATTTATTTACTCGCGACACGGGAATCTGATTGGCTCCTATAAATACAAATTGTAAAGTAAACTACTTTACACGGCAGTGGCAGCTGCTCAAAAATGAACCCTGTCCCATATAGCTTAAAGGTTCACTTTTCCTCACTCTTTGTGTAAGGAAATGTCTAAATCAGGCGTTGTTATCTTAAGCAGCTCTCCCTGATTACAAAATGAGTTTGTGAAACTCTTTCCAACTTATTTAGTCTGATTTGTTTATCTCTGAGTAAAAAGGGGCGGAGGGGAGGGGAGGGGGGGGGGGGGTGTAATTTTTTTTTTTTTTCCGATAAGTATTCCCCCCTGTCGAAATCCTCTTTAATTCATTGGTTAAAAAGCACAAAGGAATGCAGGGGGCTCTAATGCCGGGACAAACCCAGGCGACGGCAGAGTGCACATCCAAGACAATCCCAGTGCTACCTGTGCCATGAAGATTAGACCATTGTGTGGGGGGAATGTTATCGTCTGCGTGCCAAGCGCCGACTGTGCACTGTAAAAGTCGCCAGTAAGGTGCTTAAGATATGCAGTTTTGTCCCAGGATTTATTGATACTGTTACAGAGAGAAAAAAAAAAGAAAAAGGTGACCTGGTATCTTTTGGATATAGTCTTCAGTAGATCCCCTTTGTGGTTTTTATGTTCATATATATATTTTTACTCCTCCTCAGCAGTGTTTGGGGACAGTATCATACTCGGCGAAGGCCTGACACTGTTCGCTGGTTAAAGTTTATCTGTATTCTACAGAGATCAGGAGCCGCAGCTCAGTGCTTTGCAAGTTGAGTGCTGCTGCCAGAGGAAGTGCAGGGCTCAGGGAAGCATGAACATCCCACAGCTCCCCCCCCCCTTCAACCGTTTAGTCCCTGAAAACTGCTAAACCTCATCCGACTGCCACTGCCACCAGCAGCACTGCTGCCCGGACTGAGTCATGCTGCTGTAAATCCGTATGAACTAACAGAAAATCAAGTTAAAAGACTTTGAACTTAAGTATGTAAAAACACAACGCACTAAAAGTAATGGCCTGAGAGACCATGAAAAAGCATTATGATCATATAACAATAGTCATATATCTCGAGCAGAGCTTATTAAAAAGACAAACAACCATGTGAAACGAGCCTGGAGCCTCGGAGCCATCTGTGGACCATTGAGTGGACTCCGGACGCCACGGGCCCCCGAGGCTGCTGGGACTGGTGAGAGCAATAAACAAATGAGGAGAAAGGGAGTGGAGTGGCAGAACGTTGTGTATCAGAGCTGTGCTGTGTCGGCACTCTGATTCCGTTTGTGCTATTACATAATTAAATTTGGACTTGGATCATGCTTTTTAAGAGATTATGTGAGCATATGTTGCTTGAACATGTGCCAGCCTGTGAAATGGGCCTCCTTTCATGAGCACTGTATTAGGTTTAGAGAGTTTATTGAAAATCAGAATTAGTTCGCTGCCAACAGTTAATGAATTGGTGTTATGATCTCGGTCCAAAGGATGCGAGCGCGCTATAAGTTAGACTTGACGTCAGAATAAAGGGAGAGAGAAGTCTGCTACACAAAGATTGTAAATTAAGTTTTTTTTTTTTTACTTCCCCCCCAGTAAAGAAATTTATATACTGCAGCTTCAAATAAACGGTACAGTGTGTTGCACTAAATATAATATCGCGGCTGTGTATTATTTTAACGTGTAGTTTACGAGATAGGTGTCAAACCGAGCGATTCAGATAACGTCATACGCGTCATGAATCACAGAATGAAATGTTTGGTATATTTAATTATAAAAAATGTATTTATATGTGTTCTTGTATGCTAAATGCTAACGCTGTACCATCTGTTCCGAACAATATGAAATCCTTCATCCACTGGCCTCATGTTAAAGCGTGCGTGGCTACAGTCTGAAGAATGATCAGGCTTGGTTTACTAGAACTCTATATGTAGTATCTATTATTATATCTTCCGATGTATAAGTACCAAGCGCTTCTGACGTATTAAAATAGTTTGTATCTATTTCTTCTTCTTTACTTGTTTCTTTTATGAATAAACACACATTTTTGTGCATTTTTACCTACAAAAAACGCTGCACCCTTCTACTGCCATCTTTTATTTGTCCTCCCCTCTCGTCTCCAGCCTCCAGTGCGTCACTTCCGTCTTCCCCCTGTGTCCACTTCTCCCTCCAGCTCTCCCTGTTGTGCATTCATCAGGATGGGAATGGACAAGCCAGTTGGCTCCACTTAAAGAGACACACATATCAGGGTGCTCTCTCCCTTTGCATCTGTCATTTTCCCTTCGGTTGAAACATGGCCCCTGTCAGTGCACTGGCTGAATATATCACTCTCCCTCTCCCTCTCTCTCTCTGTATTGCTGCCCAGCTCTGCTGTCACCGCTACCACGCGGCTGTGCAGGTCCGTAAAGGTTTAAGCGGTTATTCCAGTCATTATTGGCTGTTAAATCTGGTGATGGTCGTAAAGGCCCTGCCTGTTCCCCCGTGCCTCAGAGGTCAGCTGATGGCCTGCTTTATGAGCTTGCAGCGCCGTGCATCACTGCTGGGCCACCGTTTTCACTCACACCGCCCCCCCACTCCTGTCCACGCTCCATCCCAGAGGCGGGACGGATGGATTGGCGGGCTGCGGACCACCATCTATACGTCCCTGTCCGCGGGGGCTAAACCTGAGCCGCCAAAAAAAAGCCTCCGAAGTCCCACATTACTCCTCGGAGGCTGGGAGGCCCTTTGTGATTTGTGACTCCAGATTATATGAAGTGACTAGAGTTGCACGAAGTGAAGGCAACCATCATCCTGGGGATGGCAAGAGCAATTCAGCAAATTTATGGCACATTTCAAGAAATTGTCATTTTTTACAATCCCATAAGCGCGGGAGTGAGTTACTCGCACTCGTAAGTTGTGTCGTTTTCCCATGCCGTTTGTTGGAGTGAAATTCCCCAGATTATCATTGAGTCTCAAAAAGTGAATGACATCAATTTTATTTGACTTGTTTAAGGGCCTTTGCCTCATAATAAGCATTGTTATATGAGACTACTGCTCTAAACCGCTGTGCCACATCAGTTATGACTCAAGGAGAGGAGAGGACAACTTCTATCATTATCACTGGTTTTATTGAACACCCATTCATCACATTGACACATTATTCCCTATGAAGACGATGAAAGTTTTCAAATGGAATAGGAGGTGGTCGGAGTCAGAGGGAAAACGAAACAGCCATTTAATTTTTTATTTAAGAAATCCATTTACTCATGTGAACCTCTGTTCTTTTAAAGGAAAGTCACATTTAATGGAGCCTTCACCAATAAGGGACATTGTTCCCGCTGTAGCTGCCGTGTGTGCTAATAATTCATTGGCCTGCCAATTATTATTTCTCCCACAATGGGAGACAGGAAGCAGAAGAGAAGCCAGGAGTGAGAGGAAGTGCGCTCCGCTCGCCTCTTGCTCAAGGACTGCTGCTCTGGAGCCAAAGACACTTGGATGTTTTCCTCTTTTCTACCCTCTTCTTTTCTTAAAGGGCTTTTTTTTTTTGGAGAGCTGCACACAGGCGTGCTGTCTTTACTGTGAAGTGCAGCCCCTTTATTACCAGGCCTCTGGTGACCTCACCCTGCTGAATGAAGTCATTGACTGAACTGCAGGAAGACAAACCAGCGTTCCGGGGAATTAATCAGGTCCATCAGCGGCAGGGCTGCTGGGCGCTGGACGGCCATGTTGGCTCGGTTGGCTCTGCTGCCCCTGGGAGCGATGCAGGGTAGTTACCGAGTTGACAGCTAGCTGATAGCCCTGCGTCCTTCATATTACGAGCACATCAAAGGCAGGCCTCCCGGATAAAGCGTTCGGGGCTGGAGGAGTGGAGAATGAGGCCTCTCACCGCGGCCTGGATGAGTGCAGCATGACCTCATCCCTAACATACCCAGCCGGTCTTGAGATGATGGAGGGGACCGAGGGGGCCACTGGGAGGGGGGAGCAATTTGGATGTTTAGCCACCTGAAACTCAGTTTTCCAAACATGTCTTTTCCCCACGGTGAATAAAATAATAATAATGATAATCATCCTCCCCCCCTCTCTGCACTTCTGCTCTCACTTTTTTTTTTTCCCTCCCTCGCTGTCATTTGCGCCGCCTCTGTTGTGTTCCAGCCTGTCTGTCTATGTAATTTGCCTTTGCGTGATGGCATGCTGCTCTGTCCAAAAATAAAGAGAAGACCCCCTTTAGACACCACCAATTAGAGAGACAATTAGAGTGAGCCAAGCCACTCTGGGGCTGCGGAGCGCTCACGAGGCTGTCCCGCCTGCCTAGTCTGAGCCGTTGTGTCTGTTTCATAACGCTAATACTCATCTTAGCGTGTTTATTATTTTTCTGCTCACTTTTTGCATTTCCAGACTTTGAGCTTGACATTGGGATTTCCTGTGTTTGAGTGTAGGAAGGTCAGGAGCAGAAGTGAGGTGTTGTTCCAGGGCCACTTTATGTGGAGGACAGCAGTGAAAAGCTAGTGAGCCCCTTGTCACAGATGAAGAGCCATTAGGCTCACCAGCCAGTGCTTTGTTATGCTAACAGTTCAGCGCTCTATGCAGAAAATGACCCCTTTTTACCCTTTTTTGAACAAAATAGACTTTATTTTATCATTTTATTGCCGTCTTTCTTGTCTGAGAAAAAGGCAGTCATTTGGCGATGTTTGATGGTGCGAGCGTGTTTGTGTGTGCCTGGAGAGAGGCGGGGGTGTTTCACGTCTGAATTCCTGAGCTGTGTGAAAGGGATCGCTTTCTTTGGGGCTGAATTTAATGAGATGATCAATGACCCTCAAGATTCACATTCACAACAGGGAGAGGAAGAGAGAATGAGCGAGCTGAAGACTCAATAGGTTTACTGCGATTGTATGTCAGCTGTGGTCCCCCTTTGAAAATGTGAATTGTTTTTGAAACATGAAATCCTTCTTTTTGATTGCCGAGGGTTTGGGTTTCCTTTGATGTAGCTGAGGCAGACAGAAACAGGTCTAGGATTCTTTTTCAAGTTAGTTTCTGTATTAGACGAGACATTGGTCAACGGTAAGTATGAGAGGCTGATTAGACAACAGCATTTTTTTTTTTATTTTTTTTTGTTTAAATGCGCGTTGCTGGGGGTACAAGGGTCACGGCGACGGGGTCACTGCGCCACACTGCAAATGGACTTGGATGTCTTGGCGTAGCGCAACGCTGTAGGACAATTTGTTCTGACTGATTTCAGCTAATTGTACTCACCTTCCCCTCTCCTTCCCTTTGAACTGCGAAAGGTAAGCAGGGAATGGGAGAGGTAGGCTCGAAGCACTACTGACAGATAGGACTGTGTTCTCACTTTGAATTATGGAGCACACAGTTGGGTGTCAGAATGTATCACTTTCGAGATCATACAACTCTAATATTTACGAACAGTACGGGTGTACTTGTTGTGTTGTGCATGTAAATGAGCCCGCTTTCTTTGCTAATTATGTAAAGCGATGTTATACATTTACATCGACGCCCCAAAGAAAAGCAAACAATGCAAGTGAGTGAATGTTGTGTTGCCGCCCCGCGTGAAATGCACGTACCTGCGTGGTCCTCGTGCACGTGAGCTACTGGCGACGTGGGTCGGATGTCACGACGGGGGGAAGGACATTGTCCTCTGGTATGTTCTGCTGTGCCCTCTTCCTTAATTTGCCCATTGTGATTGTAAAGGGGAGCCAGGGAGATGACATCATGCAGCAGGCAGTGTTTGAAGTGCCAGTCCTGAAGGAACCACTTATAGCAATTAGGATATCCTTGAACAAGCGTTTGCGAAACATTGGCTGGTTTTTGGCATTTGCCTCCCGTTCCTGCCTACTAACTAGCGAGGTTTGATCTCCCATAATTATCTACCCACCGGCTCCTCACTCCTGACAGCTCTCTCCCTGGAGAGGGCTGAATGCTGGGGCTACTCACTGATTGCATCAAAGTGTCAGAAATTGCAACATCAAAAATAATAACTGATATTCCGGCGGCAGGCTGCTCTTTGAATATTTCCTTTAAAACGCTCTCTAATTTGTGTCTCGCGCGGTGCCAATGTGTGTGTGACTGTGAGGGCTTAAAGCAAATAAAAGCAGGGGAAGTGCATTCATTATTGAACCTCTATTTACATATGGCAGACTATTCTGTCTGAACTGGCATAAAATAGATGTGCGTTAATTCTGGTGCTGCTTCACGCCATCCCGCGTTTCTTTCAGGAGTTGCTCGGCGCCTGTCCCCTCTCGCCTCCTTCCTCCCGACTTGGAAAATATTTCTGCAGTGCCCCGACAGTACATCTCCGGCATCAACATCTTAAATGTCCCATCAGCAGAAACTAACAGAAAAAGAGGCAGGGTAGTGCATCCCACGAATGAAACTCGACTCATCTGAGCCGTCATTATTGTGACCAGGACTGAAGTCCCTGTGTCTTAAATTACTTAATTGGGAGAAAAAGAAAGTGAAATCAGTGGGTGAAATTGCCCCAAATTTTCATGTCTGTGTTTCTTCTTGTCTGTCTCCTGGTTAAATAAAGCAGAATGAAACAACTGAGGACATAATTAATGAGAAACAGACGTTACAGATGACAAGTCGGTGGAAAGTTTTTCACATGTTTGGAGCTGAGTCATAGATGAAAAAAATCTCAAGGCCCTTATTTTGTTCCCTACTGAGGTGCTATCAGTTGCATGACCAGCGCTGCACTGTCCTCAGATAATGCTCGCAGAAACGTAAGCCGGTGTGCTGGCAAACACATAAATATTCTGTCAGGCACCGTGTCCAGAGGGTCCACTTGCAGCTATGTTAGCGGGCTCTTTGAGGGTGACATCCATATTTCAACACCTATCTTGACTTCCCCGACCTTGCCGAGTTACGCATTAATAACACATTTATAATACATAATCTCTTTCTTGTTCTCAGCGTGTACGCTTTTCTGTTCGGCGCTGATGGCATTCGTATTTAATTGTGGACATCAGAGGAATAATTTGCAATGTCTCGCACGCTTTAGTGTTTCACTAAAGACCATTTGCATCACCTGCCCAGCGACTATGGGTAGGGCTTAGCCTTGCTAGTGGTGAGTATTACCTCAATGAATTGAAGGGGACAATTGTGTGTTAAAGCAATGAATTGAAATAGACAGTCAGCCAAGGTTTTTGCAAGGATGAAATTAAAATCAGCGCAGCGGCGAATGGGGCTGCTTTACCAGAATAAATTAATGCCAGAAGAGAGGGGAGAGGCAGGTTTGCTTTGCAATGACAAATGTTGATTTCCCCCGAGGTATTTAAAGTGATTTGACCCAGTCATTCTTTTAAATCACAGACAGGAGATGATAAATGTGCTACTAATGAGGCCTCTGCATTTTATCTCTCACTCTCCCCTCCTGCAGGATCGCCCAGGCTCTTAGAGGCGCCCGCTATGCCTTCACATGCTTCTGAAAGCACCCTTAGCCCGACTAAATCCCAACAACGCCGAGTACAGAAAAAAACATCCGCACGTATCCCTTACATGCTGTGAAAGATTGTCAGAAAATTAAAATCAAACACGCAATCACATTGTTCTGCAAATGCACCCTTTTTTAAAAGCCGAGCTAATCTGAAAAGGAGTCACCGAAATTCAACCCTGTCAGCGTTTGTAGACATTATGATAATCTTCCTACCAAGGGCCCGTTTTTTTTTTTTTTTTTTTTCTTAAACTGTCTCTTCCCTCCGTCTAAAAGGTAAGCACTTTGCCTATATACACATGACAAAAACCAGAGCTGCGGGAGCTGTTAACAGCACGGCTCTCATTATCTGCGGCATTGAGCATGTTGTGGAAGGAGACGAGGGCTCTTTTCAGGTGCAGATGTAGAGCATCATTGATAGGGTGTGCTGCTTTCCTTCTTTACAGCCGGCCTCTGATCAATCAGTGCTGACAGGGCAGGGGCTTTGTGTGCCACATAGCGGGGACAAATGTCTGCCAGGGAGTGGGGCACACCTGAAAGGAGGAAGCGGCGCACGCCACCCAGCCCCACGCCTGCAGATTAGCACCCGCCCGCTTTGATGGATTAGCATGGAGGAAAAATTGCTTGATTATTGATATGAAAATGTTTTGGGGGGGTTGAGAGGGGGAAGAGGATGGGGTCCCGGACTGGTGTGTTACTGAGGGATATGCGCGTGTGTGTGTGTGTGTGTGTGTGTGCGGTGGTAGCGATTATCTACCTCGCTTACCCTTCTCTCACCTGCCCCCCCACCGCCTTATCCTCACTCTCAGAGAAAAGAGTGGTACAAAGGAAAGACGAGGACACGGGGAGGAGACAGAGTGAGCCCGGGCTCTCTCCAGGAGAGACACATTCAGCTGCCCTTCATGAAATATTGTTCATCATCATATTAACAGGGCTGAACGTGGGGAGATAAGGCCTGTCGAAAAAAAAGTAAGCAGAATGTCCCCGTGAGATATTTCAATCCTCACCCCCCCTCCTCCTCCTCTTTACCTACATTCCTTATTCATTCATTCAGAGCGAATATGAAATGTAGCAGGACCTTTTTGAGCCAGCCCGAGAAAATGATGACATAATCACCTCCCCTTTAATTGCTTGATTTGTCAATCCCTTACAATCCTGCACCGCTGTACTGTACTGTCTCCTGTCTCCTGTCTCCAGCATCCCTTCACTGTCAAATAGTACCCTCGGTGACAGAGCGAGGCCCGGCATTTGCATAGCATTGAATTATGTTGATGTTACAGCACGCATTAGACACAACGCATGCAAAAAAAAGAAAAAAAAAAATCATAGCACTTAAAATGCACATATGAAATGGCTCTGTTTAGTACTTTGACTTGAACCCAATCAGCTTTAGAGAGCGACACCAGGTGACACAAAAAAAAAAAAAAAAAAGCTGCGTTGCATCCGGGCCTGTGATTGTGACCCCCCTCATCCACAGAGGGGTGTTAACATAGGTGAGGTATCATCAGCAGCTACTTGATTATTGATGCCTCTCGAGGAGGCTGCAGAGCCGAGGTTGAAAACTGAACGGTGAGCAGTATTTATGACCGTGTCTTGCCGGAGCACAGGGGGCCAGCTTCCATAAAAAGTGATTGACATAATTATGGCGATCTCTCTGTCAGTAAAGAATACAAGGTGCCAAGTAAAACCAACACAAGTCACGTAAGTCATCCGACTGATGCAGGTTAAATCACACAAAGAGCCTGTTGTGACTTTTGTATTTAACTGCCTCTCAAAATCTAATTTTGGTTAAACATCTTCCTCTTCAGTGTAGCTCTCTGATCATAGCATGTCACCTGAGCTTATGATCCTAGATAAAGAAAAAAAAGACATTGACCAAGTTGTATTCAGAGCTGAGAGGTGCATTAAACAGATCCCATGTTCAGCGCCGACAGCGCGTTGGACATATGATCTGAGATCTGGGGGTCAACGCAGGTGATAGTCGCCCCCACAACTATCAGGCGCTGCCGATCTCTGACAGGCGGAGGATGAGGATGAGGGATTTGTGAGAGCCGTGGATTAGCTCCATGGTTACTTCTGTTCTGATCACAGGAAGTCGGGCCCTGTCTGTTAAATGTCATCCGTGACCGACGGACGGGACGCCCGCTCTCTCACGGCCCGGGCCCATTACTGCAGACGGAGGCCTCTCGGAGGAGCGGTCCCTGACTAATGGAAACCGTGTGTTGCGCAGTCTGAACTCCAGAACTCCAGTGACAAACACAAGTAACGCAAAAAGCGTGTGTTTTACAACCCCCCCTGTAAAGGTCCAGTCGTAAACTGAGAATTTACGCCCTTCATTAGTGGTAATACAATGCACATAACTCTAACGTATAACAATTGGGATAGCTATAAAGTAACCATTTTATACCTTCTCAAATCTGTGACTTGTAGGTGACCCTGGCAGCGGCAATGTTAGGGCAGGCAGATTTACAATGACTGCACATTCCCTGTGATGGGCCTCAGCGTTTTTAGGGAATTAAAGGTGCCAAAATACAAAATGACTTAAATAATATTTTTATGTAGCCCATCAGAAATATTAGTCTCCAAAGCGTAATTTACAACTTGTAACTTGAGTTTTTTTTTCTGCTCGAGGAGATTTCACATTGATTCATGTCTAACTTTGCTTTTATAGCCAGTCAGGGAAGGACAAGAAAACCCACCTCTGTTTTTTTTTCTTTTGCTGGTTTGTTCCTTTACTCTAAAGCCTCGCCCCCGTCGGTCCATTAAGATGACATATGAGGTGTTAAAATAGCCCAGGTAAAGGTATTGAAAATTAACAGACTGTTCACAGAAGTCTTCAGTATCGGGTCATTCTCTCCGGAGACTGGCGAGCGTACGAGGCCTTTTGTTTGACTGTGACCACATCGTCAGAAATAAAGCTGCAATTCATCAAAGCAGGCAGGTTTTGTACACACCCTCGGTGACAAATTTGCAGCTCTGCTATATCAGTAACTGCAGTGAGCACATGAGCACATGGCAGGAGGGAGGAGTTGAAATTGCATCCTCTTTCACCGTTGTCAAAATAATACGATAGTTTTAACCACTGATGCCCGTAGTGGTACCAACTTGAATCCACTGGGCATGTCTCTGCAAACCTGGACCTGGAGTGTTTCAGAAGTGACATTTATTGATTTGTGTGCTTCTCCCATGGGTGAATAGGCTAAATAGTTATATTATTTCATTGATTGTGTGTATATTGTTTATATTTCCGACTTTGTTGTGCTGTGGAGCCAGAGTCTGCACTGGGTGTTTTTATTTTGAAAGCTGACCGAGTGCACTATGCTGTTCCGTTGTCGGACTTCTTGTCTGGCTGGATCTGCTCGGTGCAGCTTGATGCGGCCGCTGTCCAATTCTATCAAAAATAGACAAGCATTGACTAGAAAGACCGTGTCGTGGCTGCAGGAGTGCCAGATCTGGGGGTAAGTCTCAATTTGGCTTACTTGATATTGCTCGAAAACAAAATAAACAAACAATAGAAACACATTACTAAATTAACATGTAGGATCTCTTGCTATCAAAAACTTTGCCCTGTAAGGACTTAGTACTGTTTTATATCTGTACAATACAGTAGGCCCACTATTCAGTTTTGGCCCACCAAGGTCAGATGTTTGGGCTCCCCTGTTTTAAACCTTTACTCCAGTGTTTGTTTGCTTGTGGTACTGCACTGTAGTATAAACAGTATAAACACAGACTGCAGTCCATTCTTCTTGTGTGCAGCATGACACAGTCAGTCACCTGACTGCCATCAGTGTCAAAAGGTGGCACACACTCAGCGGGGGATCCTGAGTGGAGCCCATTGATGAGATGAAACAGGTTGACTTCTCCCTCGGTCTGAAGTGGAATGAAAAACAAATGTCACGGAGGGTGACAGAGAGCGTCTGTGTCTTATCAGCCCGGCCAATGTGAGTGATGGCTCTTATCTGGCCCCCTGCTCCACGGCTGTTTATTATCCTAAGGTGGCAGGGTGGTGCTGGGAAGAGAAGAGGACTGGGAGCCCCTTCGTGATCCATCACTCCGGAGGTCTCCTTCCCCTCTTATCTGACCGCTACATGGATAACTGCAGCTCTTGTTTACAGACGCCAGCCCATTTGAATGAGTAGCAGGCGCAGGAAACGATTCCTTTGCTCTCTTTATCAGTCCAGGTGAGTTATAGGGAGGATGGAGTGTGCCACATCATTTTCTTCGCACACCCAGACACGCACACACAAAAAACAGGCCGACGTGTAAACAAACACTTACGCACACCCACGCATGCACACACACACACACACACACACACACACGCATGAACGCATACTATTATTCTTCTGTGCAAAATAAATGGAGGTTGAAGGGAAAAAGAGACGGTAGATGGTGAATGCGAGGCAGTGCTGCACACACTGGAGGATAAGCTTGTGTGTGGTCCACTTTATCTTTTTTCATGAATTACATTCATTTCTGTTATCATGTTTTTTTTTCTTTCTTGGTTATCTGAGGCAGCATGTGTTGTCAGTGTATACAAGAGTGAGAGTTGATGTGAGAAAAAAGAACTGATCTACGCCTGTGGTGGTCAGTGGGTACTCTATTGAGGTTATAGCATTACAGAGCATCACATCCTGAATAGGAAGTGTCGTTCCCATATTTACTCGTGTTTTTGAAAGGAAAACCTCAATAAAGATGGTTGTTTTTTTTTTCACTTGTTCCATTTCCTTTCGCCCATCTCTGTTGGGATATTCCTGGTGCTCCCTGGCTGGGCAGAATGTGTGGGTTTCCATTTCAAACAGGGCTCTCATGTCCATCACATCACCAGGGGTCTCTCCTAAAATACATACCTTCTGTCAAAGCTCGGGGATAGAGGGGTGGATGGAGTGGAGCAAAGGCAGCAGGGAGGGAAAAAAGTCAGGGAGAGGTGTTTAAGGCTAACGGTCGCCCATTCCCTGGGGGTTCGGTGGCAGGCAGGCTTCCTTCTCAGATCCAAGTGAGCTCTCACTGAAGCTGAAATAACCGGAGTTTGTTTGAATCTACAGAAGAGGAGACGGGGGCCCGGAGGCCACCGCCTGTGAACCAACACAATAAATCCTAGTCAAATCTCTTCTACCGCCTACCCCGCAGACTGGCGGGGACACGGCGTAGCGTGCGCCCACTCCGGTTTTAGCTTCACAGAGCCAACAAAGCAGAACATCATGAAGGATGCTAATTGCCAACCACCCAAAGACAGGCGGCCATCACGAGGCGGTAAAGGGAATTGCTAAAGGAGGAGGAATGTAAACATAAAATCCTGCACTCTCATTAAAGAGTTGTGAAGAGGCCTTGAGCTCAGTGCAGCATGCTCGGCTGAGATGCCATTCTGGAGACGAACAGGACTCTGTAGACATTAGCCAAGTCGCCCTCCAAGACGAGTCTTTAAAAAACAGGAGGGTAATGAGATAGATGTCACAGTATGCCTTCATCATGAAATGCATCCACAATCCTTCTCTCACAAGATCTAATGTCTATATCTATCCTTCCTCTGTACTTATAGCAAGACCCCGACATCATCATTTGTTCTAAATGCTCTGTTGCATCGTCACAGGCTTTGAAAAAAAAGTCATTGTAACCTGCCCTTTAGTCTTTATCGCTCACCAGAAACCCTGGCATAGATTGTCCACATCTGATACATAAAGTCCTCGACTCAAATTTAAGTAATATTTAGAGATGAGCCAGAGCAGTCAGTTTTAAATCTCCTGGGTGTGCTGGATGGTCAGGGCCTAGAACCACCACCTTCTGATCGATGCCAGAAGAGTGGAGAAAGTAATGTATTCCCTGCAATAAGTATTTGTTTTGATTTATTAAAACACATCCATCCTGTCCTCTGTATAGATAAAAAAAAAAAAAAAGCAAATGCTGATGACGTGCGCAGCAGCTCACGGGGCTGCCTGCAGGCTGGGGGTTTATGTTTGAGGTTACGTGGTAGAGCAGAAAACGCGACTCAAAGAGCTCAATCTTCCCGATCCAAGACTCCCAAGAAAAAGCTAAATGCCTCGGCCTGATGCTTACCAGAGCGTGGTCTGTTGTTTCTCCCATGTCTGAAGCCTCAACACACTCACACACACACACACACACACACACACACAGTCGTACAGCACAGAGACGCACTGCATAACGCTTGTGTGTCCAGTCCAACGTCGGCCCATTCTTTAAATCATTCTTTATTACGGTGTCACCAGAAATAATGAAGAAATAACCTCTCCGTATTTCTTGTGTTTCTATTAGAGAATCCCGCTAATGCAGAAAGCTTAGCGCCAGCAAATAGTAATTTATTGTAATTTGTCTGTGATTAATTCGTAGCGTAAAAAAGCAGCATTTATAAACAGGCGTGATCCACCTCAACTTAATAGTGTTCAATTAATCACCGGCTGGGCCCAGTCGCCACCAAAATAATGGCAATTTAATAAGGCGACGCATATAGCAGAGCAGATTACCAAGTATTTATAAATGTCATTGGCTGGCCTGTAATACACAGTGACAGGGAAACATGCGCTCAGCCCAGCAGTGTCTGCTTCTATGTAATGCAACAAATGTCCCCATCCCCATAGCAGAGAGGCTATGAATAACTGTGATAATCACTGCAACAATGGCTTCATTTATCAATGTGCGAGTAGCGCAAACGTTGGGGCGGTGAGGCCGCCTCTCTATTTTCTGTAGCGAAGGTTTTGTTTTTTGCCGGAGCGTCGGACAGGCGTGTCTGCGGAGTGATGTCACCGGTGACTCTTCAGCTGTCGGCCTGCGTGTGCGCTGGTTGTTTGTATCGTCTTCTGACCCACAGAGAGCGGAACAAAGTCCTCAAGGGTACGTACGTAAATTTGACCAAGAGTGAAAAAAACAATTGTGCAGGTTGTAATCTTTTTCGCAGTCGGCACCAACAGAGGCTGCTCTTCCACTTTGTTACAATAAAGCTGTATTATCCCTCAGACAAAAAGTGAGAAGCTACAATAATCATGTGCACTTCTCCCATACCTTTTTTGATATCCTGAGATTTGTCTGTGATCAGTAGGCTAAGAAATTAAATCAAAATGTACTGATCCAGAGATAATGAAGTAATTGCGCTCATGACGTTTCACAAAAAGCCACAATTCATCATTAACGGAGGCAATTATTTTGAGTGTTTGAGTGAGTTCAGTGGGAGTTGTTAAACTTCTAAAGGAATCAGAAAAAGATGCCACATAAAAGTGCTGTACATACAAAAGAGAAAGCCCGCTTATCAAAGACTACAAGTGAGTGCAATGTAAATGTCTTCAAAGAGTCCAATTACTACAGCAGCTCAGTGAACATGAATGCAAGTTCAAGTTTAATGACCGCATATGCAGTCACAGCTCTCCTGTTTGGTGTAAAAAAAAAAACACATTCATTTTTGGCTTTTTCTCTCTCTATTTTTTTGAACTGATTCAGTGCACATTTCTATCACACATTTTATGATACACTCACTCTTTGTCTGCTGTCATTGAGATTTTAATAGGACAGGCAATGTTTTTCTTTTTCTTTTTTTTTTTGCCCCCTCATCCACAAGAGTCCTTTAATAAAGATGTTTAAATTTGCACCTGCTTCACGCAAAAGTGACCCTTGCAAATTAAGGGGAACCTTAGAAAATCCAGTGGAATTTGCAATTATCCACACTCGTTATGTCTCCCTCCCTTATTTGCGTGATCCTCCCTTACATTCATGTGCAGAAGGAAGTGAGGTGTGACACACTGACAGAATGCAGAATATATACATGTGTGTTATATATGCAAATAACACGCCATCAGTATTTCTTTTAATAAATCTCTTCGTCCGTGTCCATCGTATCTCCATATTTATTTTATGGACAAAAAAAACTATGTAGTGATGTGAACAGTTCCAAGTCAAGTCCAGCTGAGCCGAGCCGAGCCAAGCAGCTTATTCCTCATTACCACAGCAGAGCCCAGTTCCACCCCCTTGCTAATTGGACGATGTTCTGGAGCTTTTGACCAGAATACACACAGTCGTCCTCAGTGACTCATCAAGTAACAGTGTAGATTAGTTAAGGTGATTAAAATGACAAATAATTTTGTTGGCGATGACCTCACATGGCCGTATTTATTATAATGGGAGCAAAGTAGGAAGATCGGGAAGGTGTCCTCTGTGAAACCAAAACTTAGCGTTGATTTATTTATTTATACACATAAATTAACTTACATAATGTATTTAACATACCTCACCTGCATGTGGTCCCTATTTAAACCTAAATCATGACCTATTCCAAGTAGTTTTGTTGCCTTAAATTTACCAAACAGCCACTCTCTCACAACAAGAACTGCGTTACATACTTAACCCAAGTCACATTTTAGGAACAGGGGTCACTGGCAGACAACCTGTTCTGTCACGTAGGTATAAGGACATGTTGATCCTCCCTCACTTTCCTGTATGGGCGACATTCTGGTGATACCTTTAAGGTTTTGACTGAGTTGATATCAATCACCAGATGTTCAAGCATTTAGACCAGTTTTTATTCTTGTGCATTTTATTTATGTTTCATTTGATGAAGATGTAATGATGGACATCCACTTCTGTGGCTCACTGCTGCTGCAAGGTACTGAAATGATAAAGAATGTGTTTTTTCGTGCATGTCTTCTTAAGAGGGAAAAATGTCTACTAAAATGGCCAAATGTTAGGGGAACTATTTTTGGAGTGTACTGAGATGAATACAGTTTGCCTGCTTATTTAGATTTTGACACTTTTAACATTGTTTCCATGATCCGCCTCTCACGGGACGTGACCGCAAAGTACTGTCCGCACCGAAAAAGTTCATGGAAAAGGTGAATATAAACGCTTACAGTTAGAGTGGAGGGTGTGTCCAAAGTGTGTCAGTGTTTGTGCGGTCGGCCGGGTGACAAAGAGCTTCCCGGCATTGTTGGCATTGGAGACCCTCATCACACACGTTTTAATATGAAAGTAACATTTGGAGGGCTGAAAACAATACTAACAGACACTAAGAATAGCCTGGGTGTTGGAAAGGGATGACTCCCATCCTGAGGGGGAAAATTCACTGCAATTACAGCTTTATTTAGATGTAGTTGGTGGTCCTTAATTTGATACGGCATTGTTTAGATGTAATTTTCTTAGTATTCATCAGTTGCGTATTAGTTACGCACTTGCTCCGCGTGCAATGCTAACATTTAAATCGGTGTAAACAGCTGATGAGAAGATGGATGAGCTATGGGAATTCAATCTCTTTGTTGGTGGGGGGTTTGGGAGGGAGGGAGGGAGGGAGGGGGTCGTTCTGTCCTATCCAAGTAAAAAGTGTGAGATGGATAGGTTGACAAACCAAAAAAAAAAAGGGGGAGAGACAGCAGTGGAGCGGAGGCTGCTCAGTGGGGATGTGAGAGGAAGGAGGTAGTGGTGGAGCTGACCACCGTTGGGACCGGAGAAAGGTCATGGTGAAATGGAAACTGATTCTCCACCCTGGCTCCCTGGGAAATATCCAGTAACTCTGCCTTTCTTTCGCCCTGTACGACAGCGTTGCACTGCCTTCCACAACCTGAACTGCGTTTAGCTCAGACCAGTCCGAAGGAGAGAGCAGGTCACCAAATCTGTTGGGGTACATCCTTTAGCTTAACAAAAGGAGGGGCTGTGCCGGGGCCGGGGGGTTGCCGTTGCAGAGCAAAGTGATCATTTCTGACAGACTTTAAGCTACAAATCCTGACTCTACCAGAGGTTCTGACCCGAGCTGCGTGATAGGAATGCAGCATTTCTCCTCCGATGGCCCGATTTCCTGCTCACCTCTCCAAAAAATGCGTGCAGAGTTGGTTTCAGCCGAACCTTCACATCAATTACCCCGAAGGAAACCAACCCGCGGCCTGACATTGCGGTTGATGGGAGATATTTATTGTTAGGACATGCAGTAAGAGCAAAGAAATATGAGGAGTGGAGCCACGGTTTGTAATGCTGTGTTACATGTGTCAAAGTGTGCGTGAGAGGAGGATAACTAGCTCCCTGGTTGTGAGTTTTTCTTCTTCTATTTCAACAGTTAAATGCACTTTTTCTATGTACTTTGACACAATACTTTCTCATCACTAATGTTTATCTGTACAGCCTTTCTCTCGCTGTCACAGCAGCTCATTATCATCCTACAACATTATCCTTACCTGACTTTTGTTTTCAACTACAACAGTGTTGGAGAATTTAAAACAATAATGCAGCAGTTAAGATTATGGCTCTTGATGAACAGTGTAGCTCTAAAGGCACAAAGATGTTCCAGAACATTATGTGCCGACACAAAGAGGTATCATTGATGAGTTTGTGCACTTAGTTTTCTCCTCTTGGTTCTGTTTCACTGCACACAGAGAGAAATCTGTGAAGCAAAATGCATTACTACAAACCACTTTGCTCTGCTCACAAGGCTCGATACTGCTGCTAGAGAAAGTTTAGCTAAGCACACCTGGCTACAGCTGGGCGCTGCTACTTTTGGGCTCGGACCTCCTCTTGGGGGGTCATTAAATATGATTTAACCAGATTTAAAAGCGCAGGTGTCAAATATAAAAAGACACCACTGAAAAGAATTGTGCTGCATAACAATAGGAACCATTAGATTGAATATATCTACATTATGAAATATTTTTTAAGTTGCCACATTGTTACTCCCTTATTCCTTAAGTTCACATCTTGTTTCCTTGTACCCACATGAATGTATTTGCATTAACTGTACTGGTACACCTGTGTATTTAATGTCAAAACATGTAATCGTAATTTGGAAAGAGTTGTGCTGTCATTTGTGAGCCTTAACCTAAAGCGGTATCAAATATTACACTTGTTAAGCCATTAAAGAAATTAAATGCAAACATATATATATATTAATATGTTAACCTGTCTTTTTTGTACATGCCAAAAGAAAAGAAATAAAGAAATAATAAAAGAAATAAGAAACTTGAAGGTGCATTTTGGAAAAATTGGCAACTTGGCAAGTATAGTTGCACTTAGCTGGTTAGCTCAATTAGCTATATAGCTAGCAGTACTTCTAGTACTAGTATGTTCATCCTCGACATTCTGTCTTTAACACATAGCTCTGGCCTTGCACACACTGTACAATGTTAGAAATATTAAAGGAAATAAACAACACATTCATACACCTCGTAGCTACACGTCATGCTCGGTGGCTACGTGACATCCTTACCCATGAGTGAATGACACAACTTTGAAAAAGCCAAAAGCAATGTCAGCCCTCTAACACACACTCAGGAAGGCGAGTAACGCAAGACAGATTGTAGGGCCAGCGGTAGAGAATTCAGTGAACTGTACCCGAGGCGAGATTACTTTGTGAGACATTTAAAGGTCCAGCCTTTTGGAGTTACAATGGTGTGGTAAATAGCCATCTTAATGCGGAGTGTTTAACAGAATTGCTTCTCATTTTCACTTTCACGGATGGTTTGAGGATCTCCTGCAGTCGAGAGTGGCCCTCTGTCAGATGTTAATCAGTGATCGGGATTGTTTTGGAGACGTAAGATATTGTTAAACAAGTGTAAAGGGCAGACTCAGCCACTGCATTGCCAAATGACATGTTGCAATGATAGCTTGTAATTTTTGGGGCTTTCTAAGACGTGACTTCATGTGAATGTGACGATGCAAAGAGTTTACAAGCACTGACTTGTTATTTTAGTGTATACGTACAAAATACTTTTGCAGTATATTTATTTTGGTTGTCAGCATATGTTTGTGTGGGCTGGGATTTCATGGCACCACATCTGCTCTCGCTGTTTTGTTTTTTTTTTTCTTTTTACATACATAGCGTCGAACAAAATTGTAGGCTTTTTTCAGGCTGTATGTGCATTTGTGAGAGCCCCCCCCCCTTCTAGACCCAACAATAAAAATAACATTTAGAAAGTTACCCAGCCCAAACCATTATGGGACATTTGCTGCCAACTATCCAGAAAATGTGTTTCTGGTTCCTTAGACTATTATATGGTTTTCACCAGCGAGGGGCAGAGAGGTTGGCTGACTTCCTGATAGAGATTTATATAGGCTTCATGCTTCTTTTCTCGTGTAAGAGACTGTGTATGTGTGCGGGGGGTGTATTTGGACATGCACATATGAACATTAAAAAGGTATATTTCCTTTTCTGCTGGGAAAAATATATAGTCAACCTGTATTTCTGCTCTATCCCTTTATTTGGTGATCAGTAAGAAGTCGACTGTGTGCTGGTGTTAGCTTTTATTTGACGAGTGTTTTAGTTGCCATAGCCCTGAGTAGTACTCGCTATAACCCACAGCTAAACGCTGGTGGAGAAGTATTCATGGACTGCTGGATTGAAACACAGATTGCACCAGCAAGGTGTTGATAATGCTCAAGATTAATGGCTCAGCCGTGGATAATCACCCTCATCCCCCATTTTTCTGCGCAGCAGTCGCAGATAGACTCGCTCAACTCCTCACGCCGGCGCTCATAAGACGGGTGGCACACATGGTCTTGTCAGAGAAGACACAATCGTTCTCCCTCACACACACACACACACACACACACACGTAAACAAATGCATACATCACAATCGTCCAATCTGACACACTCAAATACACAACGCATGTGAACAAGGCCCACCAGGCCGTGTTATGCAGAAACCAAGAGAGTCAAATGTTCACTGTGAAGGAGGCACACACACTGTGAAAGCAGCCTTCACTCAAATCTGTTTCATCCTGCTGTTTCCCCCGTCATCTCCATTATCCTCCCCTGTGTTGCAGATCTCTTGCACTTCTTTTTTGCCTATCCCCACTTTGTGACCATAATTCACTATGGTCTGGCTTTTTGACATGCGTGCAAATTGGCAAATTACAGGATGGCGAGCTGTCACTAGTCAGATTCATGTGGTCACAAGGGGCTTGTGGAAGGTGGGGAGTTGGGGAGGTGCTGTTGGTGGGGGTTGGGCAGAGCAAAGAGGACATTAGCCCTGCTTGTTCTGGCCTAACATTGTTAACGCTGACCGCTTGATTGACACCCACTGCTGCCATGATTTGAAAAGGCCCTCAGTGCTGCACTGCTTTAGGAGGCCTTCTCCCCTCCCATCCCTCCTTTGTGTCCGTTTTTCCCTTCATGTTGTTTTTCTCTCTTTGCCCCCACCACCTCATTTGCATCAGAGGCCAGGAGGTTTCATAGTGTACGGGAGGGAAGCGGGGGACTCCTCGACTCACCCCCTCCATCCCACCTACCCACCCTCCAGCGAGCGCTCTTTGTCTCATCCGCCCAGGCCAGATCGAGGGCGCAGCAGGCCTCCTGCCTGGTGCTCCTGGCTGAGACAGGGCTGGTGTATCAGGGCGGGCTGCTGGGCCAACAGCATGAAGGTGTTATTGTAACTGGGCATGGCCAGGCTAAAGCAGCATCCGCATCTCTGTGTCTGGTTCATCCAGTTGATCCCCCAGGAAAGGATGTCTCACTTCAAGGGAACAGGAAGCCGCTGTGGAGGATGGGATTTCTGGGTAAATAGCAAAGCTGCTGGGACAATGTCTCCTGTCCCTCTGACATGGACTGTACTGTACTGTTATGAGAAATGAATAAAAAAAAGAGAGAGAGTAGAGGAGGATGTGGCAAATCAACTGAACATTGGGCTGAGAGTTCACTAAAAATGGAGATGCAGACTGTAACCTTACATCAGGGTCATTAAGTATTGTTATTATTACCCTTGGAGTAAAAACAAGGCAGGAGAAGAAGATAAAACCTTCTCTTGCTGTTATTGATTGCTAGAATGAAGGACTTTCCGAAATAACCACCTCCTATGCATTTCAGTTTCCATGTAAACCAAAACAGACCTGTTTTCCCTGCAGATAAATGCCCCCCTCTTGCTTTTAAGTGGTTAGAACATGATCTTAGTCTGATTAATTACACCCCTTGCTGCTTGCCCCCTCTCTCTGCTCTCCTGGCTAATGGCTAGTGTTTATGCTGAGAGTACAGCCGTGGTTTCAGGGGGCGGGTTGGTGGTTGCAACGCGGAGTCCTCGCGTGAGGGGAGCAGTTTTAATTAACGTGGAGACAACACCTCTCTCCCTGCTCATCTTTCACCTGGGAGACATGGGGGAACTCTGACACCAGCCCGGCATGCCACTGATTAAAGCGGGGCCTCATTTACCGTTGCCTGCTGTCAACAAAACACCACTAATGGCATTATGCCCAGGCCTGGGGGGTGCAGGCCGAGGGACTATCCCCACCCAGGTTCAAATGAGAGAAAACAAACTTAGCCTAATCTCTGATACAGGAGCTTAATCTCCCCGTGATCTTATCTAGGAGAGGTCTCACATGTTACAGGACCCGACCCCGCTGAAGCTAGATGGACAGGGCTTAAAGCAGGTAAAAGCTGCCTCCCTCTCTTTGTTTGGGAGGGTTAGGTACGACTGAGTCTGTATTTAACGGTGACTTAGTCCTCGTAGTGGCTTGGCGGAGGCCATATTCAGAAGCCGGTCTCTGACCCTGCACTGGCAGGGAGCAAGTATTTGCACTTCTCTCATCACCTGGATGGATGCTGGCATGCATGTCCCTTTGCATTCTCACGGTGACCTCATACATGTCCGTCTCTTTTCGTCCATCACTTCCTCTATATATAGACGGGAGTCATTGTTCAAATAGCTCGGGTCGTCCCTTTGATGTCCTGGCAGAACAAAGCTACAGTGTCCTTACACACTTACCGAACACTCCAGCCTGGAATCCTGAACACGATGCTTGTGTCAACCAGTCCATTAACACCTCTGCACTCCCTGTCCTCATGTTCTAGATGTTAAATGGATCTGTTACGTGTGACAGGTTTAATTAAAAAAAAACACTTACAATGAAGACACAATCAAAAAATGTCCTAATATTTGACAAAAGCTTTCAATATATCATGGTTTCCTGTTAACTCAGTCCACGTTTTAACACAATTTACTCCATTATTCTCTTTTAATGGTCTTAATTGTCTGCAGCCAGCTCTACTATTGGCGCTCCCTGTGCTGTTGCCCCCATTGTACACTTTGACAAGTTACATATTTTAACATGAGCGGAAGGGTAGTATAAAATTTAATGCTAAAATCTAGGTCACTTCTCTTTGGTGTGCATTGTACTTTTACAGTCTTCTTATTAGTTGTCCCAGAAAGGAAAATTTAACAGCAGCTCTTTTATTGATTTATGTCAATAGCCATTAGTTTGGGCTTTGGCTTCTCTTTACCTTTAATAGGTCCGTGCATTAGACTTGAAGCGCATTAAAAGACCGGGGGTTATTAGCGTGATGATTAATTAGAAAAGTTTGTTTCTTGTAAAGTGACAGCTCTTCTTTAAGCAGCCCAGTAAAGTTTTATAGGGCCATACAGCTGACCTCAAATTGGAAATTTGTGTTGGAAGCAGCCCGGCTCACCATTACAGCTCCTGACTGTTGTTAATTTTATATTTGTCCAATAAAAGGCAGTGGGGGTTACGGACATGCGCTGTATGCCTTCCCGTGAACCCCACTCCTCTCGAGTGCCTCGCTTTCATGTGGTTGATCAGCAGCTTCCCAGGGTTTTAATACAATGGCGTAATGTTTTGGTCATAACCTTTACTTTGCAAGGGGTGAATAAAAATCAAATAGGTTTCCATTTATTCCAAAGGAATTGTAATCTACCATTTAATGGAAATCCTTCTCTTACATACTGTAGTTACATGCAGAAGGCATAGTGGAAGTCTCACGCCAAATGACATTAACCAGCAGGGCTTGCAGCCCTCTTTGTACGAAGAAAAGTTTTCTGCTTTTAATTAAACCGGCCTCATGACCTTTTCGTTCAGGCGTCAGTGTCTGTAGCCGCCTCTAATGGTGCAAGCAAGAATTGAATGTACTACTAGTGCTACATCCTATCGTCCAAGACGGCGTACTAACACAACCGTGCTTCTGTCGGTGGGCCCTCTTCAGCTGTTTATACTGAAGTCAGCGTAACGTGAAGAGGCAGGAGAGGAAGTGCACAATGAAGCTTCTTGATTACCGCCTTGGGGAGACCGAACTGTGGAAGCACTTAAAAGATAATGCCCGAATGATGTTTTTTTAACTCTGGCCGCCTATTTTGCTAGTTGAAACAATATCAATGATGTAAAGGAAATGGGACCTGAATGGCACTGTTTACAGTTGTTGGATGTTCACACATAAGCAGCAAGTTCCAACATAAACATCCACTTAGTGCATGTAAATCTAAGGGCTATTAATAAGCTCTTTTATCTTCTCTTCTGGAGAGTGGCCCTGGAGGCCTTAGGGTAATCTGGCCCTCACTGACTACTGTAGCTCTCCAATGTGCTTCTCTTCTGTCTGTGTCTCTTTAGCAAATCCTGTGCCTTTGGGCAAAGAAACTCATTACCACGCTTTAAACACCTCCAGTTCATAGTGCCTGCTCATTTGCTAAGGAAAGTTTGTTCCAGTCTTGTGTTTACCACTCTATAGAGTCCGCAGACTGCTGTGAATACCTGTATCCCAGACATGGTTAAACCTCGCCAACCTGCCAGTGTCTGATGTGATGTGGAAGATGGTTTCCCTGGCTCTCAGTTTCGCTCTCCACCAGCCTGTCCCTCTCTGCCTTGTGTTCAGGAGGACAGTGACAGTGCTCATATGGTAGCATCTCCCTTACATATTTTCCCTCCGCAGACTGATGAGTTCTGACGGAGCGAATGCCTTTGTCTCGCACTCTCTCTCATGCAGACCCCCTTTCAACTGTTGTTTTTCTTATTCCTGTCGACAGAAAGTTGTTTTTGCTGCCTCCCTTCCCTGCGTGTCCGTGACAGGCATACTTCCTGCATTGTGTGTGTCTGGGGTTGTGTGCATGTGTGAGCGGGCATGCTTGTATGTGTGCGTGCATGTCTGTCTTTGTGTCTATGTATGTGTGAGTACTTCAGTGGAGTAGAGGCTGCTTTTATGTCAGTGCCAAGTGTGGAGAATGGTTCCGCTAGTGAAGGACAGCCTCTCGCGCTGCACTGGGCTTCCCACTCTGTTCCGAAGAGCCAAATGCCTTTATCTGATGTTGGATCTTTGTTATTTGTCCATGAAACTACAACTGAGAACATCTTATACCTGTGGGACCGGCCGAGTGATCTCCTCCATACCAGCATGTGGACATGAACATAAATGGAGCAGTTTGCTCCTTTGCCATCCTATATTGTTATTAACTTGCCGCCAATTCCTTCCTTCAGCTGTCTTTGAAATATCAAATGTAGTTGCTCACAAAGTCTTAGTCGGATGGCCATACGGGCAATATCCTGCTTGGCTGAGGCTCGCTGGCATCATCCCAAAAGCTCAAATGTTTGTGTCACCGTGTCACACCTAAAGCGGTTCCATATTTCAGTCCTACATCCTTGAGACTCGGAGTAGCTTTGTGGCTTGTGTTTGCCGACCGGCTGCCATCTTGAGTCGTGTGTTTCAGCCACTGTCCTGTGGTTTGGGCTAGTCCGAGGTCTCAAAGCAGATGGTGGCACAGTTTAGCATGCGCAACACACTGGTGGCACCAATTTCCCTGTCATACAGCATCCAGTAAAGTGCAGGCCTTTCAGTCCTATTTCTTCGCTAGGTTGTTGTTTTCACACCTCTGATCTATTACAATTAGTTAGTTAACACTCACTGTCTGCTATGGATGACAGTTGCATCTTGACTTGATAGACTTGGTTTCACTCTGTTTTTGTTTTACTATATGATCGCTGAGAAAAAGGTGCTGAGTTGTCCTTTCACACATGTAGCACATTTGTGTCAGACGCATTCTCACCCAATGAAAACACTGGGTAGAGCTTGGAGGTAGTGGAAGAGGACTCATCCATAATGACGACTGCCTTTGCGTTTTAATACTGCATGTATTGTGGAAAGATTGAAATATTAATGAAAAGAGTAGAAAGCATCACTGAGGTACATCAGCTTCATCCACACACTCATTTGCTTGGTGTTCCAACATCTTTTTTTTTTTTTGTTTTTAAATGTCTTTTAACTTGTGTTTCAAATGTGCTTTCTGTTATTCACTTTGTCTTCATAGTATGTGTGAATACATATGTATTTTGTTTAAAAAGAAAACTTGGAGTGAGAACAAGAGAAAAAGAAAACAATAGCAAGTCGGTCGCACTGACCTCATCTTTGAAAGAGGATGCATTATTAACCCTCACCAAGTCAGAAAGAAACATCAAAAGTAAGACTTTTGAAGCCTTCGCCTTATACATTTGTAAAGCATTTTTTTTTTCCTATTTCTCACTACATGCCAGAATAATGCATGCGACTTTTATCATTAGAGTGCAAATTGTAAACATCCCACCACATCTTGCAAGTGAAACCCAGAGTGGCCATCTCAGTCAGAAGTTGCTGTGGCCCTGGTTAAAGGTTTGCCGTCTCATTTCGACATTGTAACTCTGCTTCGCACTTGAGATGGAAAGTACAGTCTAGCTGCCAAGGATAGATGATCCAGGAGGGCGCTTTGATATCTGCTCACGTACCTTTGATGCTCACAACACTAGATGTGCTGAGATATTTACTAAATCAAAGTAAAAGTTCTTTCAACAGCTGCATAGAATTTGAGATGAATGGAAACAGTTGTATACCACTGAAACTCGGGAACAACAGCACCTTGAGGAAAAAGTGATGTTTCCATGTCCTGTGAAATGCAATACCCAAAACGTGGTTTCTATTTATTGTGTGTGAGGGAAAAGTGAAATAAAACTCAAATGTAATAAAATGACAGAGGTTTCATTTTATAACAACTTGTGCAACAACAGTGACGGTCGAGTTAAATGTAGGGGGAGTCCTAAATTCAATGGCCGGTGATATACAGAAGGATTATTATGAACTGTGGATATTATTTTTGGTTTGAGTACACATAGTACTGATACTTTAGACTGAAGGTTGATGATTAACATTGTAGTTGTAATATCAGCTCTGCTGCTGTATGTCTTGGGCACAGGTGAAGAGATTTTTTTTCTGAATCCTGCAGGAATGTAGAGATATAGAGTGCAAAGGGGTTGTGTTTAAACCCGCCACTACTAAGAACTGTGACTGGAAGGTTGTCAGATTTTACATCAACCAACAAACCACCCGGTGGGCCGATTTTGGAGGGAGCCATCAAGCTGAAAACAGAGGCCTTTTGGATTTGTCTAACCCAAAGTACTCTGAATTCAGCAGACAGTTTGTGAAGGCCACAAAGAAGGACTTTTGCTTCGGCTCAACAAGTAAACGGGAAACCATCAGAAGAGATGATTCTGGGCTAAACCCGGGCTGCTCTATGCAAGAATGAACTGCTGATCTCAACTGAGTACACAGTGGAAGAACCTCTTTGAGCTTTTTGAGGATCTCCTGAATCCAACAGACACAACCTCCAAAGAGCTGGAAGATTAGAAGGAAGCCTTCCCAGGCTCTCGGAGAGAGGTCACTGAAGTAGTTAAAGTGCCTGACAGAGTGAAGATCAACAGGCGGACTGGTGCTTTGTCCACTCTAATGCAGGTGTTTAATTTATGAGTGACTCCACAGTCCAGCTCTCACCTATGGCCATAAGCTTCGGGTAATGACTGAAGAATGAATTTCCTGTGCAGGCTCACCCTTATGGACAGGGCGGTGAGTGTAGATATTTGCCAGGAGCTTGGAGTAGAGCCTCTGGACAGGATGCCATCTCAAGCTATTACTTTTATTCAGCCTTGTCATCCTGTACATGAGAAGTGAGTTGGCTGGACAGGGAAGAGGTGCGACCCTCAACTGGCAATTTGTTCAGTGTAGAAAAAGAATGGCAGTGTAAAGATGGGTCTTTGTTGCGGTGGTATCGCATGATCCCTGTATAAAAAGGGCTCCTGTAGAGGTTCCTCCGAGCAGAATGGAGGGATACTCAGAACGTGCTGCAGGTATTTTATAACCTAGCGACATTTATATTTGCTGCCATCACAGCCAAGCCCCAAATGAGACTAAAAAAGGAATATCAGATTAATATTATAGCTATTTTGAATGTTTGTTACTTAAAGTTGCACTGTTGTTGTATCATTGTGTTGCACTGAAGGTGACCAGAAAAGATGAAAACAGATCCACTAAAAACGCAGCACAGTCATACTTTTCTTTTTTTTTTTTTTACCCTGTCAAGATTATGGATGTGAGAATACTAACATTGCACCTGAAATACATTATTTTCTCAGCTGAAATCTTTTCAGCCACCTTACACAAGTGTTGAAAACAACCCCAGAGTGAGTTTGAGTGACGGGAGTGGCATTGGAACAGGTCTGTCTCGACAGCCCGTATCCCTTTCACAGGCTGGAAGTAGAAGCTGGCTGAAAATGGCATCTCCTAGGGAAAGCCAACAACTGGCTTTCACCCTGACCGTTTGTCTTCATCAATCAACCTGCGTTTGTTGACCAAGCAACATGATGTCACTATTAATTTCATGCATTCCCCTTAATGGGGTCCAGAGGGGAGCCCTATCCTCACAGTAGGCATTTCCTGTCCTGTTGCATTGCGGAATATGTCCGCTTCCTTTTTGGAGATCAGTTGGACTTTTTCAAAGTTTTACTTCTGCTCTTGTTGTTTTTTTTCTCCCTCTTTTTCATCTCCCCTTCATTCCTGTCTGCCGTTTCCCCCCTCATGGTGTTATTTGCTTTGCTTTGTCATACCTCCTCTGGTTAGAAGCAGCTCCGCTGTGTTTGTATCCTTGTTATGTGAGTACTTGTGATGATTTCCACTTATTTGCCGAGGTATACACTGAACTGGATGTACTGAACCTTTTGATCAAGCCTCAGATTTCACGAACAGATACCGGCGCTGTGTGCTCAGATCAGCGCATTAGCGTTTCATTTGAAAGAATGGTGTCACTGTGTTGACAAGCTCATGATAAGTTGGTGGCTTCTAAGGGAAAATGTTTAAAGCAGATAAATGCCTCAGGACTCCATCTGTCTGTCTCATTGTCCTGATTGTAGTTTATTTTCGGTGATTATGAAAACCTGCCTTAAACAGGCTTTGGGGATGTTGGTTTATTAGCTTTAGATGAAGTATGCCCCTTGTGCGACAATTCCGCACAAGGTACTTAATGTTATCTCGTCTGACTTCTGTGCATCTGTATTTACTGTCTACACGACTGGCTTTTTTATCGTTCCTTTGATTATCACAGAGGAGGAGGGAGTTGTGAATGATATTCCTTGCTCATAGTCTCACTTACTCCCTTTCCTTCCTTCTCAGTCTCTCCCTCTCTCTCCGCCTCTCTCTCTCCCTGTTACTGCACCTCTCCTCTGGCTTTAAGAGGCTTAGCAGCAGCTTAGCGCCCAGGTCAAGCTGACCTTTGCCCTTCATCTGTCAGCCTTTTGATGTGGTGCCAGCCTGGGCTGCTCGCTACGCTCTGCCTTTAACAGCACGTCCAGGGGTCAGAGGAGGGCTCTGCTTCAAGACCCCACCCCGCCTTAACACCCTCCCACTCCCCCCACCCCAACCCTCAACCACCACCTCCCACCTCCCTTGCAGATGTGTACGTCTCTGATGCCCCCCTCTCCACCGCCCTCTGCCCTCCCTTGGCTCTTCCCTGCCCCAGTGCCCATTATTATTTTATAGTTTGGTTCTGCATTCCTTTCACTCAGGCTGTGGTGGAAGGCAGACCTTTGGCTTTATTGCTTACACATGTCCATGGCGCTCTCCCTCAGCAGGGAGAGACAAAACAGCAAGAGGGAGATGGCCAATAGGGGCCAGCCATCTAAACTCTCCCCACCTTGAACTAATCGTTGGGGGGCCAGTGTGCGGCTCTACCTCAGCCCTGTGCCAGTGGGGTTTCAATTTGTAGAGACATAAACAGATACTAAAGCCAAGGTAACAACACAGTGATTTATCAAGCCAGTTCACATCAAATTATCACAGCGCCCCCCTGCTGTCAGGCCCCATAATAGCCCCCAGCCCTGCCCCTGCTTCAGAGGTGCACCATGGTCACACTTCATTTAGGAGTGCACAAACATGTGTCCCTCTGTCTGGTTTCCCTCTGAGCGTGACGCTTCACACCAGCCAGTGATCATCCTGGACAGAGCGTCAAGAGATTAAAGAGGATGTGAATGTGTCTACAATTTTGTGTGTGTGTGCATGTGTGTGTGTGTGTGTGTTGATCAAGGTGTGTGCATCTGTGTGTATGCGCTTCTAATGTGCATTTAGGCGGTGTACTCACTCGTATGCATATGCTGTAGAATTTGTTGAATTTGTGCGCCGTGATTGATGAAGTGGAATTGAGGAAGGAGCATGTGCACAGGTGCCTCCGCAAATTTTGTGATAATAAATGTAAATGTTAATAAATACGTGATGTTACGAGCAGTTCAAATGTATTATGGCAAACATATGTGGTCTTCCTTTTTCCTTCATTTCCTCACCTGGAACAGATAACAATAATAGCTCTTGGTGGAAAAGCGGCCCGAGTCAAGTTGAATTGTGTATGCCCGCGCAGGCCAGGTATGTAACAGAATCTATCTTGAAATAAACAGATTATTTTTCTGTAGCAAAATCATGTTTCACTTTAATATGGTGCCTGAACAGAGTGCTGCCTTTGATCTCCGCTAGCAGAGCCGGGCACATGGATAATATATCTTTCAGAGATAAAAGTAAAAATGTGTGCTAGGTGATGATGTCATGCAGTTGTGGCCGCGAGCCTGGGAGAAAAGCAAACTTTCACAGGCCAGGCTATCCCAGGGATCACTGAGGGTGCTCTCTGAGCCTTTGGGGAAATCAATTACACATTGTCCGAACTGTGATTCCTGCTGTAGGAACTTAATCGCGGGGGCCGTCTGCTGAGGATCATCCCGATGAGTTTGGACACTGTTTTTGCTCCCTGGTGTCTGCTCTCCTGTCTGTCCCCCCAACTCCACCCCCACCCCCACTTCAACCTTTTGCAGTTCGCTACATTCATGCGCAGCTTACAATTCAGCGGAGGGTCATTCATCATCATTTGCTGGTGTATCTGTCTTGAGTGCCTTAGCTTTGATCATGCTGTATTTTATACTTGACATCTGTTCTACGTTTAACCTTCTGTAATGCTGTTGCTCTCAAACTATTACCTTGGCATAACTGAGGGTGAAAAAAATAAAAAAAGTTTACCTGGTTACTCTTTTCGCCAGCATGACTCCGGCTTAGTTGTGACGTTCCCGGTGAATAAATGATCCACCGGTTGAAATGTCATGATAAGAAAGATCTCCCCCTGCCATTTCCTGCCTTATGGGATGGGACTCAGAGCGATCCTGTGCTTCCTCTTACGTGATCTTCTCATCTTTCAAAAGCTTATCTACTCTTAAATCATCCTCTTTGAATTGGAAGGACAGTGTGTTTTTTTTCTTCTTTTTTTTTTACATTTTCCCTAACTGTTTCCAGCTCTATCATTTCCAGTCACTCTCCGAGGTTTTGCTCTCTGCTTATGTATGCTGGCACTCCACCTTTGCCCCCCCCCTTCCACAACCTTTTTCCCTTCCTCCTTCTCTCCCTCTGTGTGTCTCTCTCTCTGGCCTCAGGAACCCAGGAGCATAAGGCCCTGACCCCCCTCCCTCCTCCTCTGCCAACACACTAATCATCCCTAATCAGAAGTGAAATGCATTTTTCTAAGGAAGTAGCTGGAAAATTTCACAATCTGCATTTCTCCGACCAAGCTGATTAGAGAAACATTATCCTGCTTTCACAGTCACTTCCAATCTGCCTTTAATCTGTCACTTCAATCGCCTAATTATTTAGTCAATGACCTGGGGACGCAATCTTACAAAAGAATGAAATGCATGCCATATCATTTTCCCTTTCATTTATGCATGATATCGCTGGTTACATGTTATGTTCCCTTGAGCTAAATATGCAAGCCCTTGTTCATGTATATGTGTGTCAGTGTCTTTTTTGCTAGTTTATGCATGTGCGTGCTGTTCAGGCATTTATTGTCCTTGCCCATCGCATCCTCGCATGTGCGGGTTTGTGCCTCGGAGTGTGTCAACGGTGGCTTGTTTAGAAGCTGCTGAGCTGTGAATGCTGGCTGGGGGTAATGCAGTTTAGCCCTTAGTTGGAAGAGCCTTTAGGGAACGAGACTCTGTGGGGGAGTCGTGTTATTGGAAAGGTCATGATTACAGTAGGGGGTCAAAATAACTCGCTGACACTCTTTATACACAAGTGACTGCTACTGTGCCTCGGGGTGTCAAGAACTATATTGAGTATTGACTATATGTCACAGCAATAAAAAGGAAACCTGTTCTCCACCGGCGAATGTTCTACCTCCAAAGAGTGTGAAGTCAGGACAAAAAGGTAGAAATGCCTTCAATGTCAATAAGAGCGTCGTGTTGACATGCTAATTCTGCTGCAGAAGGAAAAAAAAGAGCATTAATGTCTTTAAAGACTGCAGCTCTGAAGTTCTCCTAAATAGAAGAAAAATAGATTGAAGAACATAAGAATTGCTTCAGTCTTTACTTTTACTTCAAGTCACGACTGTGTCGTTTTACCAGCAGAATAAATAGTTGCATTGCTGACTAAAGAAGCACACATAGTGGTTAACCTTCAGATCACATTTGCACAGTGGTGGACACAGGATGTTTGAGGGGTAGGAGCGAAAGAAAAAGGCTGTGTTTTATCTACCATAGGGGCATCCACTTTGGCTGTGTTTCCTTTTTTTTTAAAAGTGACTTTTTTAAAATGCACGCAAAAGTCATACTATAGTAAAAGTTATTGTTGAAATATTTATTTTTTCAGTTTGAGTGAAAGTTAGACTGAGGAGCAGTGCTTCAGTTAAAGTCTTGAACTAGCTGATATTAAATGTATACATATTTGCCTCCAAAATGTATTATCTACTCTCAGAGTCATAGGTGAGAGAGGATAAAGAAAAAGGAGACGGAGGTAAGGACTTTGAACTTTCCACACAGCATGGCCCACTTATAATAGTCTTCGTCTGACACAGGACCCAGCCAGCCTGATAAGGACCCAGACCCGTCCAGGGCAGCTGTCTCTCTTTCATCTTTGCCTTCACTGGATGGCAGCTCCTTCCTCTATTTGTGGCCGCCTCACTTCGCTTATCAAGTGTGGATTCCGGAGAGCCATCATGCTTATTTGTTCCTGACACCCAATCCGCTAATAAACCTGCTTGGAAATGTGCTTTTAAAAGAGTGTAAGAAAACATTCCACTGTCTGGCTATGAGGCGGGCCCAGAGTCCCACTAGCCCCTCGGCTAAAGCCAGCGCTTAGCGCCTCCGTCCAGTGTCGCAAAACACACCATCAGAGGTCGTGAACTCTGGCACTTGGAGAGCACTTTGACCATGGGAATAGCAGTGTTAAAGCCAAAACAAACAGGAGATGCACATCAAACACCAAGACATTCTGTTGGTGAAATTCCATACTTAGACTTGCTGGTGTCAAACATTTTGGTCCGTGTCCAACCCAATACCATGTGTATGCTAACACACGGGTCACTCGTTAAAATTGCAAATAGGCCATGCGTTTGCATGCATTTTGTGTCCTCTAGGGTGTTTTTGTAATCGAGTCACACTTTCATTCAAAACTTCACTCTTTCCATCACAAACCAAAACAAATTGATTTTTCTTACAAAATGAGCCAGATGCAAAGCCTGCTCAGACATCATTTATTTGTGTATTTTATTTACTTATCGCACAAAGCCGACACTCACAGAACAAATAAGAGTCATAATTTGATTCTGTACAGACCTTCTTTGTCAAAGAATGCGGTGTGACAGTCATCATCGACGTCCCCAGCTGCTAAGAGCGGCGGTAAACCGACAAATTACTCCTTATGCCCCAACACTAGGGTTAAAAGTACATAGCAATAAGCATAACTTCTGTATCAGAACAAATATTGACTTGTTCATATGTCTGACTGGTAGAGACACCCAGTGATCAGGCTATAATAACAGATGGTGCTGTAACAGAGAGAGAAAGGGGGCGGAGGGGGAGAGGTTGGGGGAGAGAGTTGATGTGAGAGCTATTTCAGGAATGCCGGAGAGGAAACGTATTGATCGGGACACTTAGACTTGATAAGGACGTCAGGTTTAAGAGGAGCAAGGCAATCATTAAGTACACCACTGGCCACTGTTGTTCGAAAAAAAAATATATAGATATTTGCGTCTTCGCCTCCCCCTCCACCTTTTTTATCTTTTTTTTCCCATTTTATTTGGCTCTTTCTTGCCAGAGGTGAAAAAGAAAATCTCATCTCCATCAGGCTAAATTGTGGTGGGCAGCATTATCAGTTCAAAAGACCTGGGGATTTGACAGCTCCCACTCCATGGTGATTAATTACTTCTCGACTGTGGTGGGCCTTTCTCTCTCTCTCTCCCTCTCTCTCGCTTTAGTGGTGGTGGTGGTGGTGGCTGGAGGCAACACATGATAAGTGCTGCCCTTATTACTGGTCTCACTGGGAAAAAGGCCCAGGCAGCACCGGGCTCACGCGAAGCCAATCACACCCGCCGCGCCGCATGGGGCCGGCAGAGCTTGCAAGATACATGCCCTTTGTTTACTCTTTAGTGGTTAATAGAAAGGTACAGCGTTTGCCAACTCTGTTTGTGATGTTGGGTTAAATTACCTCTTCTTCTCCTCAATCTCTCTCATCGGTCCATCCCTCCTCCGCCCCTCCGGGGTTATAAGGGGTTTTGATCTCTGCTTTAATCACTGCACCAGACTGGATGGGAACTACAGACTCTCGAGCTCTCTATAATCGTCAGCCAAGGGGAAGAGGGACGCTCCTCATCACATGTCTGATGGACGGAATTAATCACTAACGGACATCATACAGGAGGAGCCATCTATTATAACAAGTGTAATCACACAGGAGAAGTAGCTTCAATCAACCAAAAGAGACCTCAGTATAGTTAAGCACTTAGCTGTGTACATATTTGTATTACAAGCCTGTGGCAGCCTTTTCCACTGTTATTTGCATTCTGTGGTTCTCAAGGTTCTGCACACAGCTGGTCCTTGAGCTTCATGTCTCCCTGTAGGCTCCACTCTTTGGCTTGTGTGCATGAGTGGCACTTTCCCCGAGGCTGTGCCTGCTCGCCTGCGTCTGTGTTTTTTTTGTCTATGATTCTGCATATGTGTTTTCTGGGTGTGCGCATGCACTTGTGTGTGTGTGTGTGTGCTTGTGTGTGTGTGTGTCTAAATAAGCTTACATTGGAAAGCTTCATTATTGGACCTGTCAGTGCTGTAAGTCTCCCCGAAGGCAACGAGGTGGAGATGAGAGACAGAGAGACACACGGCAGGGCAGCGAGCACACGCGGCTGTCACACGGCTGTCCCCAACGGTGGGCATACAGGCCATTATGATGTCTTCCAGATGGACACATCTGTCTGTTTCCCTGGGAACAAATCTGCTAAAAGCAGGGGAGAGAGTCACGAGCGAGCCCTCTCCGGTGGAGTTTTTATTTGTTTATATCCGCCATAGCACGCTGCCTGGATGTCATGATGTATGGCGTTAGGAGACACCTCCGGAGACACCTCTGGAGCTACGCTAGATCCCTCAGATAACACGTGTTAAGATGTCAATATCGTATCAGAAACCAATGTTCTCCAACGTCCCGCTACAACATTATTAGAATGGCAATAGATTTGATTTCTATTGTGGCGACTAGTCTATTTTTACCCTACAGTACCAGCTTATGTTCCACAAAAAAAAAAAAATTCTACTGCCTGCATCTTGTCATGTAGATTATAGGAGCCCTGTTTGTCCCTCCTCCCTCTTCCAACCGGAGCAGAAAAGGATGAGTGTTGTCATTACAGACAAGCAAGCAAGGTGAACCTTTCCTAGACCGGGGACCTTTTCCTGGTACGCAGAATCAGAACAACCCCTCGCTGCACCTCCCCATAATCCCTGGCATTTTGTTTTGATGCTCCGCAGCATGAAAATGAGGGAATATGGCAATGTTATGGCATTTGAAGTCAATATGTATTATAAAATCAATCTAGATGAAGATCTGCCCATCCCTCTAATTAGACGGGGTGACTAGAGATTGATTTTTAATTGCAAAAGTAATTACATGGAGCAGATAGCCAGTGACATTTGATTATCTAGGTGATTGATTAAAAGGCCTGGCTGCTGGGGCAGACTGTCAGCCAGCTGAATCCAGACAAAAGAGAAAATTAAAAAAGTTGTCCCGTTTGTAATCACGAATTTCAAGGGTGAAATTACAAAGCCAAACATCCCCTTGGAGAAGCCCAGCATCCTTCCACTTTGCGCCTGTCTGCCCTCCTATCTCACCCCCGCCGTCACAACACCCACAACGCAGGACCCCTGTGACACGCTAAAAGGGGGGAAACAATGATGTGAAAAATGAATTGAGGAATTGTTCGGTTACAGACAGCCTGGTGCGTAAATGATGGGCGCGTATATCTGCTTAGCAGCCTTGTCACATCATCAATGGCAGCGAGGGGAAAGAAAGAGAGGGGAGAGGTACAGACAGACAGAAGGGAAGGACAGAGGAGTGAGGGAAAGCTCTTATCTCTCAGACTTCTCCTTCACTCATCTTCATCTCTTGTCATCTCCCCGCTGCAGTAGGTGCCTGCACTTGTTCATTGTTGTCTTGTCGACCGGTAAGGGAGTGAGACTAAATAAACAGCAGAATAACATCTTTTCTCTCAGTGTGTTCGGCAAAGCCTGAAGAAATCCTTTTTTATGTCGCCTTTCTCTTCTCCTCCTCGTCTGTCACTCTTGCGGGATCCCCTCTCTTAGAAAATGAACGATAACAAGGTAAAACTGCCGGGGGTGGGGTGGTGGTGGTGGTGGGGGGACAGCTGAACTGTTTATGAGACTGACAAAAACTGTTTATGTGGCTGTGACGGACAGGGCTGAACGGTGACAGTAGGAAATGAAAGACGTTCTTCACGTCAACCTGCTGCATGCAAGCTAGACGACACATCACCTAGTGGGTATGTTGAGTTAGTGTGCGTTACATTCTGACGAGTGCACGCTTTGCTGTTCATCTTTTTTGTCCATCTCTTTTCTTTTCATACATCCAATGTAATATCTTCCTGCTTAGCCACACTTGTTGATAAGCCCCACACATACACAACGACACACACACACATTATAGCACGTGGACAGAGCAACATGTTTCTCTGTTCACAGTTCTCATAACCAGGATATCCATTTATTTATCACAGTAGGACGCGGCTATAAATTATGCCCGGTTAAGGTATCATTTGGCCTGGACTGTTAAGCCACCACTGTCATTTTAGTGGAAGGTTCACTCTTTGCGCTTTCCATGAAGGCAACATTTATGTCTTTAATTTACAGCTCCTTGCCTGAAGGATACTCCTTGGCTTTATGAAGTGGTATTAGGGGGCCTATTTAGTTGTCATGGCAGAGCACTGCTCAGTGTGGTGCAGCCAGCAGAAGCCAGCCCCTGAAAAAAGGAGAGACGAGGGAGCAAAGGCAGCGATTTCAAATGAGAATCGCTGTCCTTTTAACTCAAAGAGCTCTGTAGCCTGGCAGGAGCAGCTGAGCAGGGTCTTTGAAGGGAGGGAAAGCGATGGAGAGAGTGGGGAGGGGAAATGAAACAGGCCCGGGCCAGCCCCACATATTATTCCCCCTCAGGACGTACAGAGTCTATATTGGCTGAAGCAGCACGGCCCCTGGGGTCACAGCTCCGTCTCTGGCTCATAGAGCCGCAGCACTAAGAGGGACTTTCCTCTGTCTGCCTCAGAAACAGGCTGGCGAGTGTCTGCGGGTAAACCATCACACATGTGCCTCCCAGCGCCGGGCCCGGGCTCTGCGGGTGAACACAAAGCAGTGGCACTTATTAAATTTCCATGAAGTTTACCGAATTTGCGGGATCAGTGGGGTGAGGACGTTAGGGAGCCCATGCCACTGCCTGCAGCCTCCCTCCGCCACTGAAGCCCAGTGCGGTGTGGGCCTCACCCTCCCTTCTCAAGCTCCACCTTCCGCCTGCGTCTCTCCTTCCTAGCTTAACATCGGAGGAGGAGTTCCACCGGCTCGGCCTTGTACCCTGCAGAGCCCGCTGCCCACATCCCGCAGGGGCCCCAGAGGGCCCGGGTGTAGCAGGTGGAAAATGACTATATAAAATCAAACAGACACATGGACACATGACGTGTGATCAGTTGCGCATCCGTAAATTGTATCCACACAAAAAGAAAAGAATACAAACACTTCTAACTACATAGTTACAGTCCAGTCAGAGAAAAAGGCCATGCGGACATATACACAAATGTTTTTTGTTTTTTTTTTGTTTTTAAAACAGTTAAATTATAGTTCAGAGGATGTAGTTGACTTTATCCAATGAGAATTGGAAGGCAAGTCTCAGCCACAGCAGACATTTAGGTAGATAATCCCCCGCATGAAATGGGTAGTAAATGCTCACAGTGGGCCGTTCATCAGGGCCAGGACTCTTCCAGATGTGGAACCAGTTAGTGAAAATGGAGATTGTCAGGGTAAGACAGCAGAGAGAGACTGTGTGTGTTGTAAAAGTTACGCTCATAAGGTCAAGACGGACCGGCTTGTAAAGTTGTCAAATAAATATTTAAATTGAACGCACCGCCTTGATTTTGTTGTGATTTAAAAATAAACATTTCCAAATTTGTTTTGTTGTACTTTCATGTAGCCAAGCACAAATTCCTACAGCGCTCTGCCTTCACCGTGAAAAAATGAATCGAACTCCACAATTATTCTGTTTATTACTGGATCCCCAAATCTAATTTTCTTAAATCAAGAATAAAATGTCCTCAAACTGTTTTGTATTTGTGCTGAGCATTGAGGGCTGAATATGAAACTAACTGAGTCAAGATTAAGTTTATGTATTCATTACACAAGTTTCTTTCTTTTTTTTTTTTGGTTTTTGAGGAGTCCTATAATCCAGCACAGAGACTTTTTTGCAACCTTACACAGCTAGTTGTGTGCAGAATTGTGATTTAGAGTTGACAGAAGTGATATTTAAGTCAACAATTGTTGGATAATTAAACGGAATATAATATTTAAATGTGTTCAGTGTCTTTCCATTGCATCGCTTAAATTAATATATTTTAAAAATCTATATTTATATTGAATAATTCAACGTGAGCATGAGAGGATTAAAGTTCATGCAGTACAAATGAAATGTTGAGCAAGGCGATGCTTTAAACCTCTGCTCGGTATATAAAAATCTAAAACTGTTTTGTCTGGTTTCGAGATAGAGGACAGCAGTACATATTACTCATGCAACCGACAACCCAGGTTAAGCAAAGGAGACTGCATAAAGTGAGGATGTGGTCACCGCAGAGTCAACTGCAGACGCTCAATTACGGCAAGTGGCAGCCATATACAAATACTTTGCTTGTGCGTGCATAAATAACAGTTTATTCCCATGTTGTTGTGTCTTTTATGTCCCAGTCTAAACCAAGAACCAAATACCTAGGTTGTGTTGCCGTTTAGAGGAGAGCCTCTGTGTGATTCAGGACGCTGGTTCGACCCTGCAATGAAAAGATATACACAGACAGCCATTCTGTGATTGCAGGTCAGGGAGAAAACAGGCCACAACATTTTCCAGGTGCAGATCAGCTCTCGGGCTGTCAACATCATTGTAGGTTAAACAAGGCTGTGTTTATTCAACCAACATCTTTCATCATTTTCACTCAGGAATTCGAGTAACGGCCATTGTCTGGTTCTCCGCACATCTTTGCGGCTAATGAAAAAACGACGGGCTGTGAAAAGATTTCTGGAATACAAAAATCACATATTTCCTCACCATACACAAAAAAATCAAATGCTCTCGCTATCCGATGTGTCAAAGGACGGTCTTTTTGAAAAAGAGGACAAACGCGGCGTCGGTTGTGACCTTAAAGAGCGCATGGGCCCGGCCTGTTAGATGTAGATGGAGATGAGGTGTACAACGGTGTCCCATTAGCTCTACCTTTTCACTGCGCTCCCTCTCTGGGTGATGCTGGCCATACTCCAAAAGGACCGTGTTTCGATCCTGGGGCCTGATAAAGTCTGGTCCGTTGATGGGTCTGATGACATCTGCACGGTCCGTCTGTGCTCCCAGACAAATGCGGCCCAGGAAGGTTAGCGCAGGCCCCCTCTGCCCCTTATCAATCAATTACATTTGGCTTTGTCAGATTAATTGTATGGAATTGTTTGCTGCAGATAGGAGGCAGGTAGATTCCGGGGGTGGGGGGTTGGGCAGGATGCCGTGCGGCTGTTTGTGGATTGTTATTGTGTGTTTACCCTGCCCTTTTCTGCCCTTGCTCGTCTGTAGCTGTGCCTCTGATTGTAGCTGTAAACTGTGGTTTTGGACACAAACTCAAATCGCTTTGTCATAACAGACTAAAAGAGCCATAATTACGTCTTTCACAGTAAATGTTATCCTGTGAATGGATATGCTTTCATATAAACGTAGATTCATAATGAATCTGAGCTGGTTTGTGTCCACAAAGCTGGGAGATGACACACTTTGAGTGCGGAAATGTCACTTCTGCGTGACGTCGTCGGCCTCATGCCGGCGAATGCGCCCCTCTACCTTCTTTGCTTATGAAAAGCTGGATTAATTACGTAATGTTCAGCTCACTGTGGCTAATAGCTGATAATGATGTGTGAGAGGTGTGTCAGACGGGAGAGCATTCTGGACTGCCAAGTGCTGTTGGACCCGGGTCAGGCTGCGTTCATCTTACTAATGAGATGTCACACGGAGAAGATGGAGCGACCAGAGCGACCAAGCGGTCATTGCAAACTAATTCCCCTCCAGCTTCGGATTGTACAAACAGTCCCAAATTCAGAGAGAAGCTTGCATGGCCTGCCAACTGACCACATCACTCTGAGGGTTCATTTTTCAGAGGGGTATTTGGCTGTGGGGAGACAGCTAGGTCCGGTTTGGCCCGGCAGCTGTGCCATTTGCAGTCCAGAGACGCTAACGGTGGGCCTGTGATCCTTATCGGTCCACTGAATGCAGCCGGTGATCCAGTCTCCCACTTAGTCTTTAGCTCCACTCGGAGGAGATGAGTTGAGGTTAAATCAACGCTTGTCTCCTCCTTCTGAACATCTAAATCTGCAGTGGAGAGAAGTGAGATGTGCTCCTCCCTTCATCCACCCCCTCAGGCTAGCCTCGCTTCTCTTAAGTTCTCTGCTGCATTGCCAGTGGGTCAGGTTGATCCCTCCCGTCATTGAAACTCATTCGGGGGGCATTAAAGTGTAAACCAGATGAAAAAACAAAGGGCTTAGGCAAATCAGATGGCTCAAACAACAACAACAAACGCACACTCTGTAATCTGCTTAGGGAAATTAATGAGGGGGAGCCCCCTTGGCCAAGGTGGATAATGATCCTGGACCACGGGGATGAGAGGCTGCAGTGGATCAGGCAGAAGGTGAGAACGGGAAGGGGGGATTAGAGACGGACTCCCACCAGTATCAAACAGGACTCTGCCAAAGGGATCCCTCCCCTCCTATGCCCAAACTTCAAAAACTCCAGCCTAAGCTGGAAGTAGGTGTCTGTAATCCCCTCTGTGGCTGTAGATCTATGCGGCCGACTCAGGCCCAGCTTTCATCCTGCAGCTTGTTCGGCATGCTCTCCCTCCATGTCCTGGGAACGTAAACTTTTGCACTGTGGCCCCCGTGCAGATCGCAGGGATCTGCTGGCTCATTACCTCTTCATTAGCGTGCTGCATCGTTGGCTGCCAAGAGGATCAGACCATGCGTGGAGTCTAGCTGCACAGACTGCTTGTGGGGGCCAGAGACCTGGACACGGCAGCCAGATGGACTGATGCATGCTACTGGAAACACGAGTTAGCAGCCATAGATCTCTTGGAAGGTTCCATGTCGCCAGTGAACTTCTCTTTGTGTGATGCTCATTTTAAAGGACCCGCTTGTTTCTTAGCAGTGTTACTTTAATAGATTCCCCCCCCCCAAAAAAATATCCTGTGATTGGCATTATACCTGTCCAGTACTCCTACATGGTTGTCCAATCTGATCATCTGAACGACATGGAGGGATATCTCTTATGTGTATATATACGCTCCTATTTATCTGGTTCTCAGAATTAGTGTCAAAACTGTCACTTACATCCTCTGGGTATGTTCTGAGATACCTTTGAAATGTGATGCCAGATGCCACTCGGAGTTGGGTTTATCTGCCTCTGCTTTTCTTTTTTACAATTCATAGAATGCGGGATGATTTAAAGGGAGGTGTGGAATTGAGAAAATAAGCAGGCTTTGTAGTGCTTAATGGGGCCCAAAGCTCACTGTTTAAGCCCTCCCCTGCATCCAAAGCAGCCACAGTCAGGAGCCAAGCTCCATGAAGCCAAGTCTCATCAACCACTCTGCCATCCTCTGGTGTGATGGTGGCAATACACACACACACACGCAAGCACACACACACGCACACACACACACATACAATACACAGAGACCAACATATACACACAGATAACCAGCATTTAAAATTATTATGCAGGTGTGTGAAGGCTTGGCAAAATTTATTAGAGCTGGTGAAAAATGATCAAGTGATCGAATAACGCTACCGAGTGATTCGAATATGTTGGAGATGCCATAGAATGTAGAACAAAATAATAATGTAAAGGTCAAAAATTATGTCAAGTCAGTTTAATGATTTTTTTTTTTTGATTGACGGCTGACCTGCACCAGCTTCTTCTTTATTACCCCTTGTTTTATTTTTCTAAGATGGTTAAATTCTTAAAGGTATACTCACAATTCTTTGACCTTGACTTGTCTACAGTTGCCTGAATTGTTCGAGTATAAATCTATGAGAAACAAACTCTTAAATAGCTTCAAGTTTATCCACAACCTGACTTTCCCCTGTTGTCGCCTTCCTCTTACTTTGCCGCCGGTGTGATCCCTGCATCTAAATTATGCAGTTCCTTATCTGACAGTCATTTCCAAGGCCACGCATGCAGTGTGGCCCCATGTGGTTATGGCCAGGTGTAAAAGCTTGACCTCTCTGTAGGGCAGCAGAGTGACTTTCATTAGAGCACCCACTGGCTGCTTCCCACTGAGCTCTCTCATAGATTTAACACTGCGCCTGCATACAAGATGAGAGGGAGGGTTAACATAATCCAATCTGAGTCATTAAGGGGAGATGTAAACAAGGGCATTTATGAGTGTTACGTGTCAAAAATATCTCTGTATATTTTCTCAATATCAGAAATAAAGGCAGGTAAGCCGGATGTTCGACAGACAACACAACACAAAGTATTTATCGCGTGGAAAATACAATCATCACCTTTGCAGCCTGGATGGCTGACAGGACACCACTGTGCGAATGAACAACGCGGCACCGATGTTTTTTATCGACTGAGTAAACATGTGTGCACGCGCAACACACATCTGATGCGACGCCAGAACGCACGCACGCATTTTTGAATGCCTCTGGATTTCCCAGCATGCTCACTACTGCCTCCTGCCTGGCTGGTGTCGTCACGTTCCCTTTCATACGCGGTCACAGTTGTTTTTGATATTTTCATCTACTAGCCAGAGGATATTTATCTGCGGGAGTGTGGTGGCTGGAGAGCCTTTTTCAAATGTTAACAATCGCCGGGCCACAACATGAGGAGCTCGCTAATTAATGCATCCAACAAGGTCCCGCAGTTGTGCTGGAGAAACTCGAAACGATTAATGTGTGTCATTATATTGTAATTGCATGGTAATTCCACATCTAAAGCACATACACACACACACACACACACACACACACACACACAGAGTCACACACCTCTTTTCAGCCCTAAAGGTAGGTACACCCCACACTGCTCCTGGTAGCAGATTAAGGTCGGAGATTGTTTCCCCATGGAGAATAAGGATTAACTAGTGTCAAAATATCCTCTTAGCTTCATCACAACTTCATGTCTTTAATTTGTTTTGGTTTATTGTTTGTTTTAGGAGACAATTTCACACGGCTGGAGCATAAAAATGAGTAGATTATGAAGCTGAGGGGAAGACTCTTATCCAGGAAAAAGATGGCAAAACAATCACTCGGTTGCTATTGAAGAAGAAATATTTTGGTGTAAAGATTATATTCATTCTGTTATATTTCTACTTTGCTTTGTTAGATTCACTTCTGTGATTGATTGATTGATTGATTGATGAGGTGATTAAAATGGCTGAAGGAGCGACTGATCTGCCTAAATACATTCAGTTTTGCTGCAACTTCAGGCAGGGATGCATGTTATTTCTCTCCTCTGATATATACTGTATACATATGCAGTGTAGAGTGTGTGATGGTATACGGGCGTTAGGAGGATTGGAGAGATAGATAGGCTGGGAGAAGAGGGGCGTTTGTCTATTTCAGCTTGAATAAACCGAACTGCTGTGCAGTGGGCTCATCGGTGGCCCCTACTGCGGCACTTCATGAAGACATATGGGCCTAAAGAGCACTTGATGTGGCTGCCACCGCCTTGCTTGTCATCCACAATTTCGCCTGCCCTAATCCCTGCTTTAATTTACTCCACTCCACGAGGCAAGCACTGACTAACACTGTCCTCGAGGGTCCTTTCACTTATGCCACCGGTGACAAGGAATATGCAAAGGTACAATTTCTCACCAGGAAGGGTGACAGAGAGCAGTTCCGCCGGGGAGCACGCCTCCCGTTTCTGAGCATCTTTTAATGTCACTCACAAGAGCACTTTGCAGTTGCAAACTATTCTTCAGAGACCCCTTTATTAACATGTTGATCCGGAGGGGTCATTAGGTGAAGATTGTTTGGCGCGGAGGATGCAGCTATTGATTTGCTGAGAGACAGACTTTGCTGGAAAGTTTGTGACAGTGGAGGGAGGCTACAGAGACTACTTCTTCAGACTCAATCTAAACTGTTTTCAGCCCCTTTATCCTATTCTGCCTTATTTTTCCCACTCGTCTAATTTTCCCCAGGAATGCTGGGAGGGAGAGGAGCCGTTGACGGGCACAAGTAATTGCTATCAGTCTGTCATTAGGTTCTCTCTCTTGCTCCCTTCTCTGTTTTTTTTTCTTCTCTGCCTCCCCACACAGGCTTGTGCTCAGCATTGCTTACAAATAAGACACTTAGGAGACGAGTGGAATTTGCTCCCCAAAAGCTGTGATGTATTGGATTTTTTACGGTCAGAGCAGCTCCTCCAACCGCCTTTTCATTCTCTGTTGTCCTGAGAACCATTTTCTCTGTGTTTGCTATATTCACTCTCTCTCCCTCTCTGCCCTCTCCCTCTCTGCCTTTCAGGGTATCATTTGCAATTTAATGCTTACCTGGGGTGAGCCTTGACAATAGCTTCCACCATGAAATGGCCCAGGCCCTGCCTGCATGCCTAATGAGGTTGATGTTGAGCTATTTAGGTCATTTTCCCTTTACAATATCTACTTAATGCAACTCCATGGGAGTGGATTGTTGGGTCGGTTAAAGATTCTATTAAGTCTTTACAAAAGCCACTCCATTCTGCTGTCCACCACATACTACCAGGGGCACTGCTCTACTTCACTTTTGCTTTGTGCGAGGCTGTCGCAACAAAGCATAGCAAGGAGGTGCAATGTTACTCTGGAGGGTCAAACCACTAATATTGCTCCAACATTTGGCAGTGTGTTTTGTTTTTTTTCTTTAGCAGGTGAAAAGGCAAACATCCAGTCAATCAGCAATTCCCTTTGTAACATACGAAATCTGGATTGAGCTGGTAAATTCATATTAATCATCGCACAAAATGATCTGCCAAAACAGACGGCCAGCACCAACTATTAATCAGAGCAGAACCCGTGACAGCCTTTGGAATCGGAAGGGAAGGAGTCGGAGGGGGGGCCTCTTTGAGAGAGTACTTGATATGAAAACTGTGTTGTTGTGCTTTGTACCAGCCTGTGGGAGTTTTTAAACAAGCCCATATGGTGGTAGCCACCAGCTTTGGAGAAGGCGGGTGGGTTGGGGGGTTAGCCAGGGCCAGGATTTCACACAGTCAGTATTGAGTGGGATTGAGGAGGCGAGCTCTTAAGCTGTCTTTTCAGGCACAGCAAAAGCCCTCCATCTGGCCTCCCCTAAAACTCAGGGCGAGTTTACTCAGCTCCCTGTCGGCTGATTGGGCCTCCTGAAGCAGAAGTAACAGCATCAATAGTGTAAACCCTTGCCACTTGAGAGTATTACATTTCTTTTCATGCTTGACTTAATCAAAAGTGGGGAAGTGAAATTTACACCTTTTTGATGTTCTTTTTTCCCCGCTCACTAAGAGGGGTGATCTTAACCCATTTGATCTTCACAAGCGCCCACTAAATGGCCAAATATGCCAAGCAGACGGAAGCAGACGGTTGGCAGTTGCCAGTTTGCGCAGGGTCACTGTTGGAGCACTCCATGTGGCGGGGCAGGCAACCTCACAGAAGGCTCCAGTCTTCACAGAGTCCAGCCAAGCTTCTGTCTGGAGGCCCACTGTCCCTCGCTCACTGTCCGCACCCAGCCAAAAATCAATCCACCCCTCATGCTGATTCTCTCTGCTCTGCCTGAGCCAGTGTGAGACTTGTGTCGATTGAGCAGCATCAATTGAACACTGTAACTGGGGCTTTATAACAAAACGGATAGACAAAAAGCACCAGCCAAGTGTCAACGCTATGATGTGTATATTTGACGGCATTAGCATGGCTTTGCCGAGGCACTATCTAGTTTGCGTGCAACCGCACATCGTGTCATGTGCACACGGAAAGATTGAGCCGTCAGCGAGTCGTCTGTGCTGCCTGAAAATTTTTCGGATCGAGCTTCTTATATCGCTGTTATTTCAATAAATGACCATCTGATAGCAGAGCTAGAGCTAAGCCAGCAAAGGGCAGAGTGGCTTTGTTCGGTGAATAAATGTTTTGACTGTAGTAACCTCACTAATCCAAGCTGTTGACTGGTGCTGGAGCAGTGGGAGCCGACCTGGGGATGTGTGAAGATTCCCCTCAACAGGAATCTGGAGAGAGCAGTTGCCGGAGAGCTGCTAGCCAGTGACAGTTGCTCCAGGAGCCTGGCTTTAATGAGTGTGTGATGTCTGGAGTCTTTAGCTCATGTTAAGCCCAGGCTAAGGCCAGGATCTGACTGATGGAGCCCTAGGCCTGAGTACTGTGGAGCTGTGTTTGCACCTCTTAATGAAGCTGGGGGCCGACGACATTGCCTGGCCCTCCGCCTGCCCTTCCTCTCTCCCCAGGACCAGCCGTGCGCCAGCCAAGACTGCAGCAGAGACCCACTCCATTAGTTCCTGTTTATTTCCCAGGCTTCCAAACCCTACACCCTTAGTCATCGTGTGCAGCAATTTTTTCCCCCCTCCCCGCTCTTAAACTGTTGTTGGTTATTCATTTTGGTCCAATTTTCTCACTCACTGTTGTAGGCAAGATGTGAAAGAAAAAAAGAAAAAAACGGAGATAATTAAATGCTTGTGCCCTGTGGAAAACAATGTTTTCCCCCTCTTTGTGTTGAATATAAATTACCATTACAGTGCCTGGGTTGCAAAAATGTGTGTCTCTGTGAGTGTGTGCGGAAGGAGTTTGCTTGGTGTCAGCATGAAAAGAAGGGGCCCCCATCCAGGCAGCCAAAATCCTGCCGAGGAACTTGTCTGGGATCGTGATGTTCCGACAGCTCCACTGTGACAAGATACATAGTTTCCATTCAGCGACAAGCTTCTTATTGGTTACTATAGTTTCACTAATGCCCAATTGAAGGCGATGCCTAATCTCGACAGAATGGGTTAAAAGGTGCCGATGTCCAGAGCCACAAAACCACATGTTGAGAGTCAAGGGACCAAGGCCCCACAAAGCACAGCTCCTCCAGCTTTGATGTGGCCCTATCAGGGGCAGGAGATTGAAGAGAGTGGGGGGAAGAATACACTGAGGCCCCCGCAGCATGCAAACCCCTCGAAGGACTCGCTGACAATGGCGACCGCTGAAGAGCGGGTCAGGGCCTCACAAAAGGTGGGGCATCTCAGGAAGACACTCAGCACCACTTCCTCCTCCTCCTCCTCCTCTACACCATCGCCGCTTTCATCATCGTTGCTGTCGTTTTTTTTTTTATTTTTTTATTGCCACTGTCATCATTTCTCTCTCTCATATGATCATTAACGCCATCCCCGTGATCATAATCGGCTCACCATTCGCCTTGCTTGTAACAAAACATCATTGCATCATGTGTTTTTCTCGCCCCTTACCCAGCCGGCTGGATCACACCACGTCTGGATCCTATGTGCTGTTCAGAGGAAGCAGAATAAATAAGGAGGAGAGAAACGCAGGATGAGGAGCGAGGAGGCTCTGGTGTGGGGTGCTATGTTGAAGGCTCTCACATCTCAAGTACTATGGTGGAGTAGCCTGTGGAGGGCAGGGTGTGTGTGTGTGTGTGTGTGTGTGTGTGTGTGCTGGGGGGTTGCTCTGTTTCAATAGACTGCCGCTCAATGGCTCTGAGGAGTAATTGAAAAGCTAATATTGTTCAGCATATCCCAGGGATTACGTCTTATTGTAGTAATAAGTATGCAATACTGCAATGTTTATTTTTGGTCAGGCTTTGTTGCAGCCACTAATTGGTGCTGAGTGTGAAAATGTGGAGTGCGCATTACCATGGCTGAGTCATGACGGCACAAACAGTCCCGCGGTAATCACTCGCACTGTGTTATCTTTGGAAAGTATCTCAGCTGAGAGAGGAAAAAAAGACGCGATCGATGGGCATCGTTTTTTTACAAATGTGCCGAAAATTAGCGCCGCGAATATGTTTTGAAATGTGGCGGCGTGAAATGAGCAGGGGTTGACTGGCTGAGCATCTGCTTATGATGTTTATCTCACAAACACACAGCCAGCTGTTTGCAAGCCCATTCATTTATTAGACAGACATTAACGTTAAAAAAAAAAAAAACGACTCGCTCAGCATTGCTCTGTCGCCGACCACTGCCATATCTCCCCTCATTGTGCAGTTTATGGCAGATTTTAAATCAATTAAGTATGTAATTTGTAACAACTGCTGAGACTGGTTCGGGCCTAAACAATGGCAATGGGATAACTGCCCTTTAGTGAAGCATCAATGGGCTTACAATGTGCTGAATTAGCTGGCATATTAATGACCAGCCGCAATACCCCTCCATTCTCCTCACCCAAATCTGCTTATGCAAATGGCCCATGAATCCAGTTCAAAGGAGTCCCTTTTAAGTGAGGCCTACACCCATCCACACTGGGGGCTGTGAGAGAAAGTGACATGAGAAAAGTTAGGGACACTTGTCTTTTTTTTTTTTTTTCCCCTCTTCTTCTTCTCACACAACATGATCCAGTTAGCATGCACCTCTGCTGGTTGCTAGCATGGCAGGGGTTGTCGAGTCCATAGGATTGCTTCATGCAGAGGAGGAGGGGAGGGAGCGGGTTAATCCAGCCAATTGTGAGTGTGTGTTTAAAATGTGGTGTTCAGCAGGGGGGAAAGCAGGACCCATCCAAGTTCATGCCCCTGTGTGAAAGAGAGGAGAAAGGCTGCGGGGTTCGAAGTTGAAGGAATAGAATAATCCCCTTCACATTTGTTAAAGGGCCACTGGTCTTTTGTGTTGGCCAAGACAAATTTAAAAGGCGATGTCATAATGGTTCAATTGGAATGATATCTTTGAACACAATAGATGTGGCTTCTTTCCACGAACAACTTAAAGCCCCATTGTTCCTATTATTGGGTGAGATGTTTGGATACATGCGTACACTCTGAATGAGAATAAGTTGTTGTAATACAACCTGTTATAAAATATTGAGCATGATTACACATGTTGTGGTCTCATGAATGATACAGACACAGTGAGAAAGGACGGCGAGGGGGGGAGATATCTGCTGATGGTGAATGTGATTCATTTCACCATACAACAGACTAGTGTCTGCCAATATGGAGTGAATTATTTTTAATTCAAATTTTCTTCCCTTTTCAATTGAAAAGAAAAAAAAAAAGTTTTTCATGTATAAAAAATTCAGCTTGTGACTTAGATGAGGCGATTTTTTTTTTTTTTTTTTTTTTTGCTCCCGTCAAAAACATTCTGACAAGAAAATTAAGACAATTTCCCTGCTTGACCTCCGTTAAAAACTCTCTCAGCTGAATTATCTTTGAACATGTTTGGATTTCGTGTTTGTTTTCTCTGGAGCTTCGACTGACTTTGTTCCTGACATTAGCGATGATGTATATGTTGGATAATACAAGTGGAAATTCTTGCTGGAGTTATAAGGGCCTCTTGTTCTTCACGTTTCCACACGGGGGTGAAAGTACAAGCACCACGGTAAGCACTTTAATATCTCCGAATAAATAAGACATTTATCAACGCTAGCAGCAGCCCTCCTGTTGGAACAGCCTTTCTTTACAATGCCTGACATCATGTGTTTGCCCGCATTTCCCAACAACTGTTGCCTGTGTATCTAGAGGCTTAATGTTAAGTTTATCCATGAAGTGCACATTCAACACACTGTTAACTCTCACAGGGAGTTGCCAATTAAACACAAAGCCTTAATTTATAAATCTAACTCTCTAAGTACATGTAATACCCAATTGAGTGGTATTATTTATTATTGCAGGATTCTTCATGCGCTCGTTGGGAGCCGTCCAAGTTGTGCGAGGCGGTGTGCCAGCGACGGAGGCGGCGAGGAGGCAGACATCCTCGTGCTCGCTGCTGGGCTAGGAGGTCATTTCAACAAATATAAAAAGATAAATAAAATGTGCAGATCTTCATTTCAAATGACTTGTTTCACCTCATTAAGACATAACAGGTAACAAAAGCGATGTGCATTTGTAAATTACACTCCAATCAGTTGACTTTGAAATGGCCAAAACCTTTATTTATTTATTTATTTTGTCAGACAATTCATATTTTTTTTTTTCCTGTATTGATATTCTCTCCGTGGCTGCCGTGCAATAAATAACAGCAACTACTGAATAAAGGAAGAGTAATAGGTCTTGAGAGTATGCTTCAGACAGCATAAAAAAGTAAAAGCAAAACAACTCCCCTCTAACTTCTGACCCACACCTCCTCCTCCCCATCCATCACAGCACTGGGGTTGTTGGACGCCGGCCTCTCAGTGAATTTTCCCTCCTTAAAGCAGCTCATAATGGCTGTGTGAAGTCCCTAAGAGGGAGGGTTCCACTAGGTGACAGATTCTTCCTGTCCGTGAAATTCCCCCTGCGATAATTTGTCTTTGTGCTGATGGGCCCGTAGCTCCACGCGACATGGGTTATGGCAGCGAGGGCGGGACCGTCCTCATCACCTGCCATCTCCGTGGCCCTCTTGACACCCCACACACATAACCCCCACCCCCCCCTCTCCACCCACACCCACACACTCTCCATTCTCCTGTCCTCCCTGTCCCACACCCCCCACTTTCATCTCTCCAGCAGGAGCTGTCTCCTCACTGGCAGGGCAACCAAATAATGGAGCTTGTCACAGGCCTTGTTCTTTGTGTTTTTCAGGGCCCAAGAAAAATGCAAACACTCTATTGTAGTCATTAGTTTTCCCATCCTTTCTGCTGGGGCTTGTGGGTGGGGGCTTTGACCTGGTTCAAAAGGGACTCGGGGAGGAATTGGGCTTTTTAGAGAAAGTGAATTCTTGATGTCACATGCTTGGTGTGTGTGCATTATGCATTGTGAGCGCGCCCGCCTGTGTATGTGGCTGAACTATGTCCCGGAGCGCCCGTTTCTATGCTCGGTATACACGACCCAAATGATTAGATTTTTTTTGCTGTGTACTTAACTAATTATTTGGAGCATATTTACATGTCTGGAAATGTCATCTCGGTTTTGGCTGGACAGATTTCTGTGACGAGGAGCGATGGGACCAAGTGTTTTCAGGGGTCCCCAGCAGCAGTGTGGGTCATGTGGGGGGGCTGTTTGAACCGAGCTGCAGGGGTCCTGAAGGGAATTTAGGAGCTGCTGAAAGATAGAATGTCTGCTATGTTCATCATACGGCTCTATAAAGCTGGAAAACAGCCTGGCACTTTTTTTTCTTTTTTTTTTTTTTTACCACAGAATATTGACTTCTCCCTGTGTAAATGTTACCAACTGAAGACCACAAAAGGATTTTCATTCATCCATTTATGAATGAAAGACTTTCCATTTTAACTGTTTCTGTAGAAAAATGTTGAAACATTTTATTTGCATTGAGCAATTGGTTTTTTTTGTCATTGTGTGGCTGTTATCAAAGACTTTACTGACAAGTGTTCTTGGATTTTAACCTCTGTATTTGAATCCATCATCCCACTTAGTCATTCAGTGTCTTGTGTAACATGGAAAGCCTTGAAAAGGCTTAACAGGTCTGAACAGGACGCAGACACAGTGCCCGCTATTCTCTGCCAGTGCTGTTATGATATTGTGTGGATGCTTGTAGAAACAAACCATTTGGGCCTGATTGAGAAGCTCATCAATAGGCAAGGAGAGACAAAGAGGAAGCCCATGCTTGCTGCCTTTGTACTCACTTTAAATTCAGCTCTTATCTGGAATGTACCAGCTGTCCACTGTACACAAAAAAACTGCTGCCTTTCCCAAACCTGATCCTGGCATTTGCGCTGAGTGAAGAGGGACTGGGGAAGTGCAGGCCCCAGGCCCCTGGGGTATGACTGGGGGCCCCTGGGAAGAAACTGATGGACAGGAGTGGAGGGGAGTATAGCAACAGGCTGGCACTCACACTGGGCCCGGTGTGGGTCTGAAAGGAAGCTAAGCATGCGATTCAGTGTGTGTGTGCAAGAGTTTGCATATCATAGGTGTGTGTGTGTGTGTGTGTGTGTGTGTGTGTGTGTGTGTGTGTGTGTGTGTGTGTGTGTGTGTGCAGGCGCACGCACGCGCCGCCTTGTGAATGTGTCGGATATCTGAGTGGGGTGTCCAGACATTCAAGGAAGTGCTTTTAAAGAAGCACGGGTAAATATAGCCATGAAAAAACAGTGTCATATTTACACACAACACATGTACACACATATACACTGCTCGACAATCAGGCTCTCAGACCAAAGCTAGAGCCCCTTAGAGCCTGATAACCCAGAGAGCATGATAGATGATGGCAGGCGCTTTGAAGTAAAGCTTATCTAAATACGGCATAAGGAACTGCCCTTTAACACACAAGCTGCCCATTCAACGACGCAGTCAATAACACATACCTGAACTTCCATGTTGGATTAATGCCTGTCAATATGAGCTCTGGCAAACACACCCATCGCAAATTGCTGCACTGTAATTCTCGACACGTTTAAACTCATGTGACGTGAAAGGGCATCCTGTGTGTATATATATGTAGATACGTCGCCTTTGTTTGTCGCCCCGTTTTCCTGGAAGCGGAGCCACTCGGGCTCATGGCTCTGTAGATGTGTATTTTGTTCACAGTTCATTTGATGTTGTTATCTCGCATTAGCCACAGTATTCCTCCTTCGTCTGTAGCTAGTGCTCTGCAGAAGCCCCCCAGGTTATAGGCCCTCGTTTCACCCATCTAGCTAAACGACTTAACCAAACTAATGAATTACCCAATTAATCAGAGCAGGACCCTCTCTCTGCCCTTAAGTGCTCGTTTATAGAAGGAGACCGCCCCTTTGACCTCTATTCCTCTAGGGCTGTTTCAACCAGCTTCTCTGCGTAACATTAAATAAATATCATTTCAAGGCCATATTAATTCCTCACATACCCATCCTTAAGTAATTAGTCACACTTACTGTATGCATTCTAGGTTGTCAATACATGTGTGTGTCAGCTGCATGTGTGTGTATGTGTGTGTATGTGTGTGTGTGTGTGTGCATGCCTGCCACAAAGTAGGCCCATGTTGGTGTGCCTGTGTGCGTTTAATCCATTTAAACCAAGTCCAATGCAGCCACTTCCTCTCTCCGTCAACCTTATCTGTAGCTGCTGGGGACAAAAATCATTTGCGGTGGAGTAAAATGACTGAAAATAATGGGGAAATATCGAGTGCATCTTTTTGCCCCCCCACCTCCCCATTTATTCCACCCGCTCAGAGTGAGCTTTATCGGGCCTTACACATCGCAACATACCCCCTCCTTTTTTATTTTACTTAGATTTTATTTTGCCCACTCAAACTTTTCATTTTCTGACAGATTGAGGCACCCTATTTAACAGTTTTATTCATCTGTGCCTGCAGGCAGGGACTGACGTTACAGTCAATAAAAATGGGAGAGCTTTGCAGGCACCTCTTCTTCCCCCTTCCCTTTGTGTGCAAAGTGGCAGCCGTGAATTTAATCGAGGGAGAATGTTGTGATTACTTAATGGTTTCCCAGGCAGCCATGGACTGGAGAATTAAATTCCGCATCTGCTTTCCAAGGCGTTAATCTCCTCTCCTCACATTCCGCCTGTTATGATGTGCACACAAGAGATAATGTTTAAACCGACTAAAGCAGGGTAAACCAGCGCAGGCTGTTATTGGCTTTATAATTACATAATTAACTTTTTGTTTCTAATCGTTACGGAGGTAATGGCTCTGCTAAAACGGGGGGCATCTGCCGAGCAGAAAAACCAAATCAAAAATCAATAATCCATAGAATGTCATTACAGTAAGTGCTTAGTCTTGAATCACGAGAGAGAGAGAGAGAGACAGAAAGATGGTTCAAGAGAAAAAAGGGGAGAGCAGGTTTGTCTCCTCTTCTTCTCCCTTTTCTCCTCCTTTCCTCCGTTTTCCTGTGCGGTAAATGAATCTCATTTGGAGATGAGAGTGTTATCTGTGGGAGAGGAGGCCCAGCAGCTGTGGGGAGCAGCAGGGTATCAGGCTCTGCCAGGTGCATGGCAGGAGAGAGAGAGGGCCAGGCGCCACCGTAAATTACACCTGGCCTCCCAGCACCGCTATTGTAGGGCGATTGACCCGCTCCAAATGAATTCCATTTTCTGCAGGTCCCTCCTTATTTCTAATTTACATTGTGATCATATATGTCTGAAAAATGATATCATAAAAAAGATGAATGTACTAATTACCTCTCCTCTTATCTCTCCCTCGCCCGGTGCTCACCCCTTTGGACTTACTCCTCGCAGCATGTAAGTATGTCACTTATTTCATTGTGACAGGCGTAATGTATTCACAAAAGTGCGCCATAAATACAGGCGTTCAGGTTGGCCACCTTGCACTCACATCGGGGGCCTCACAATGCCATGGCTGCTCAAATGAATGGCGAATTGACAAACATTTCTGGAGCCAAATTACCCCCGGTGTCACTGTGAAATTAGGTTCTTGACCCGGCCTCTGATGCATGCTTATATTTCTACATATTCTCCCCATCGATTTTCATGCGTGGCGTCTGGCCATTGCGGTGTGAGACGAGGCTCCCTATGAGAAAGGGGTTAGGGGTATTTTAATACACCTGTGAAATGAGACTCTACTCGTCATGAATATGCTAAAGTAGAGCTGTCACAGCAGTCAGAGTGATATCCCCTCACCTCTGCCAGATGAGCTGAGAGGAGGGGGGGATAACTGACTTCTGCTCTGAGGGATATGGGGGGAGCGAGCTTATGCTGCCTGCCAATGTCATTTTAACAAATAGGCTTATTAACAGTTCAGAGGCCAAGGACAACAGCAAGGTTATGCAACTCTCCTGACATATATGGGAGAATATGAGAGAAATATTGAGTTGAGCTGATAGGCTCTGGTCGTGTGTGTTCCCGTTTCATTACCACGCAGCCTTGTCTGAATGTCTTCTTACGTCCAGCCATCAGGGAGATGGCTTCCTCAAGTGTTTATGTCTCCTCACCTTGGGATGAACTTGTAGTCTGCCTGTCAACATCTGTTTGCTTAAGATTTCACCTTAGAAATGACTCTATGTGTGTATGTGTGTGTGTGTGTGTGTGTGTCTTTGTCTGGCTTTTTTTCTTTTTCTCTCCTCTCTGCATCTGCTAGACTCTTCAAGCACACATGCTCCATCATTTGACTCTGTACTCCATGACACGGTGCTTTGGCACTTGACCTTTTGACCTCATTCCCAGACTGCTATAACCACCCCTCAGAGCCCAGCATGGACAGCAATATAATGGTAATTTGCTGAGGTCACTATTGCTAACCTATATTACAACAAACCTCCCAAGAACATATGGATCGAGGGTCACATGCATGACTAAAAAAAGAGCAACCGTCTCTAAATTCGTGTACATGGAAGTTTATTTCCTTCGCAGGTTAGTCAAGTGATTTTGATACCGAGCTCTGCAAGAAGCACATTTTACTCGGACCGAGAAACTCCTTGACAAAGTCTCATTTTCACCTCTGAAACTTTTGAAGGAGAGTACGACGTGGCGTGACAAACAAGCCTTTCCTTGGAAACGCCTCATTTTGTGTGTAGCCATTACCCTTCGGTGTCACGTTTGGCATTTGTTTTAAGTTGAGTCTTTTCAAGCACAAAGGCACTATCTCTAGCTGTAAAAGCCTGTGTGAAACGCTTTGCTTAACCTGCTGACACAAAGGAACCACTTAAGCCGTTTTCTCCTTCATCCTCTACAAGCGCAATGACTCACTTTCCATTTGAAATCAATAATGGGGGATGCCGGTGACCGAAGGTAACCGCAGCGGGAGGACATGTATATAGGCTTCTGAAAGATATCAACAGCGAAAGGCCAGCAGGTGCATTTAGCATAAGATTCATGCATGTTGTGGAACAAGTTGTGTGTGTGTGCATGCATACAAACGCACGTGTTCACATATGTCTCTGTACAGGGATGGGACTACTTTTAAGGTACTTTAATTAGAAAATTTCTTCTACTTTTTAATTCCTCTCAGCTACATTTTGGAGGCAAATATTGAACATTTTATTCCTCTATATATATTTGATAACTTTAGTACTTGTCTGCATGCTGCATCAGAACCAAAGTAGTGCAGTTTCACATGTATTTTAACAGCAATCGGATTTAAGAAAAAAATACAGTTCTGGCAATACTAATCATTTGAACCATGGTATACAGTATTTATACATAAATGTGAATATGTGCATACTTGTACTTTTGACACTTGAGTACATTTGATATCGGATATTTAAAAACTTAACTGAAGTACTATTCATATGCTTTAATTTTTACCAAAGTAATATTAAAACATGATATCAAAAAGTGTAACTTTTGGGTACTTTTTACACTGTCTTTGTATCACCAGCACTTGTCTATTTTGACTACAAGTTCCCTTCTCCTTCTAACCCACTAATTTCCCCCAGAAGAGCTTTGCCGATGTGTTGAAAGAGCACCAGAGGCTGGTGTTGGTAACAGAGCAGACACACTGAGCAAGCTGCCCTCGGGGAGGCAGAGGGCCGGTGGTGGTAAACTCTGAACCCCCTGAGTCTGCGTGGATGTCTGGAGGGCGTGAGGCCACCTGGCCAAAGTCGGGAGCGGCAGTGATTAATTCACCTTGTTTAGGGCGCCGTCATCGGAATGAGACGGACGAGGGCTCAGGATGATGGATGAGGGCCGGAGCAGGGGCTGATAAGACATGGCCCATGAATCTGTTCTACATCATCGGCTGCTTTGATCACTGACAGAAGTTCAGAGATGGGCCTGTGCATCTGTCCAAACAAACAAAAGCCTCTTCCCTCCCAGAAAACCCCCCACACCCTCCCACCTTACTCCACAACACCACGACCGTCCACCAGCCCCTCTGCTCCGACACCCTGCCTCTCAGGTTAGCTCTCACTCGTAAACAAACGGCGGAGAGACAAAAACGGAATGACAGGGAAGGTATGCAGCTGAGAGCAAGATGGAGCGATAAAGAAAGAGAGGGAGCATGGAGATGGATTGGAAAAGACAGCGAGACAGAAAGAGAGAGAGAGCGAGGGAGCAAAGTATCCATAAGGGGGGCTTGGAGCCTGTGAACCATGGCAGCACGGTTTAAAGCCCCCCAAAAGGAGCCCTCCTCTGCAATGACAGATTCGGCAGATAAGAGATGATCCATGAAAGCCGATCGGTGTGCTGACAGCAGGAGAGAGGCCTTGGCCCCGGCCGGCAGGGTGCATTACTGTGGGCAAACGCAGCTGTCAGGGCCAAACGGGCGCTCAGCTTTTCTGCCATGCCACCACGCTGACGTCACGCAGCGAGAGCCAGGGCCTGTCCACCCCCTGCTTCACTCCCTCCAGTCACCGAACACTGCATTCCAGCGCTGAAACATTCCCAGGCCATTCTATTGCACAACTTCATTTCGGAGGGGGAATATATCAGTTGACAGGTGTTGAAATTAACCTATCTCAGCAATTCTCTGACATATTGACAATGTGTAAAGGAATGCAGGGGCGCGCTGAGTGAAGGATTTCTGACAGGTAAGGCATAAAAGATTAGACTTGGATTTATACTCGAGAATCGCGTTGAGCCGCAGTTACGAGGTCTCTTTTACTCATCTAACACTGTTAGACTAAGGAGCTTTAGCACTAGTCTCAAGATAGACAGACAGAAATATGGACAGCATGGAGAATGAGATCCACTGTGTAAAACAGGAGACTTTCATGTACTTTCCCTGCTGAACACGCGGCCGCGCGGCGCTTATTCCACCAGCCTCCAAAGAAAATTACCCCATCTACCAGGGGAGCCGAGAAAAAAGGAGCGCGGACGATTCCCTCAAGGAAATGAAAGGCAGTAATAAGCTATTTAATTTATACTTGAAATTATTTTATGCTCAATAGATACACTCTGGGTCCTTATTGCTATTTAAATGATTATTCTCGCCAAATTATTTTAATCCATTTTCTGAGGGAAGAAATTCCTACATCCTCATTTAAACAGCTAAATGGGGGCATCTTTTAACTTCATGCGGTCGACATACTAAATTAGAGAACTAAAAGGCCCTCCTTTTATTTTGGCATTCATTTCAAAGTATTAGCCCAGTAATGGATATCATCACACACTAATGCTGCATTATTTTACATATAAATGCCGATTTAAATGCACAGTCTTACGGTTCATCGGCTTGCCATTAAAAATTGTTTGTTTGAGTCCGTCCTTTCACGAGGAGCGTTAGAAACAACCTTGAAGTATAAGCACAACTGTGAACGGGTAAAATCGTAATCGGCTCGCTTGCTGAGAGTCGGAGTTACTCTAATTAACACGTACACAATAAACCTACATGACTTTGTTGTGGTGCACAGATTTAGGGACAGACCAGCGTGAACACTGACATTTGGCAAGGACATCAGGACCTTCTAAACTGCACAGTGCGAGACGCGCTATAAGGGCCGTCAACTGTACGTATCCTCCTCTATGTAACCATTCAAAGCTCTGTATCTGTATGAGATAAGAGCTGCGGATGTGTACCTCATAGCTCTGACCTTGGTCTGAGAGCTGATCGCTTTGGTCTTTTCCTCTTTTTGATCTTGTATCTCTCAGAGTCCTGCCTCAGCCTCTGTCCATGTCTAAATCCTGTCTCTCTCTTCCTCTCACCCGCTCCCGTTTCTCTTCATTCTCTTCCTCACCTTTCTACTCACATTAAAAGCTGAGGTGAATACATGAAAAGATTGGTGACCTTTTAATGAAAATGTCAGTATTCCTGTAGCGGGGTTGAGGGAGAGGCAAGCTCTGTGTTTCAGAGAGCGAGCACAGTCTCCATGACACTTGAGCTTTCACAAACTCAACTACATGTTCCGTGACAGCTCCTAAATGTCTCTTTTTCTTTGCCTCTGTGTCTCAAGTTTTTTTTTTTTTTTTTTTTATCTCTGACATCAGGCCGAGGTCTTCTTTGGCTACTTGTCAAAATTAAAGTTCATATTTTTTTCTTTACCTGTGCAAATGTAAACCCACGGAGACATCACCCACTGGTCTGCGGAATTACATCTTGCTGGGCATTATGGCCGTCGACATATGAAGATTTTCTTCTTATCTGGTCGAAAGGTTGAAAACAAGGATGATATCCTGACAGGATTTAACTGAGAACTAGAGCTAGAAGTGATTTCACTTTATTTACTATTTGTTTCTCTATTTTACTGTAATTTATACCATAATGTACAAAATGATTATGCAGGTTTTGAAGAAGACGTGAAACAAGCAAATGAGACCATAACGTCATTTACTGAGGTAATAACTCAAAAGAGAAGTAGGGTCCTTTTCTCATAAGCTTACATGCATCAGACTGCTTTTTGAAACCAGGGGAATTGCCCCCTGCTGGCCATTAGAAATAGTGCAAGGTTAAGGCCCTCTTAATTTACCAGATCTGGGAGCTTTGTCCCTATTTTATACAGTCAGTAGTTCTCTGAAGTGGGTTTTCAGTCGTCCCAGAGCAGCAGCAGTCCACCTGACCATCCTCTTCTGTCTATCCTGTTTCTACTCCTGAGCACCGCTAACTAAAATGAAATGAAAGGGCCGAGCGAACACAGCGACGAAGGAGCGATACGCATGTCCCACATCTCAGCCTGATGTCTTTTGCATTAAAGTCAGGACAATTACAGAGAAAGAGGCTGATTCCTCGGTGATTTCTGCATTAATGTTTCAAACCAAATCTGTGCCTGACAGACACACAGCGGAAAAAAAAAGAAGAAAAAAAAAAAAGTCACTCATGGCTAATGTCACTTTGATGTCTTCCTTTTTATCTCCTCTAGCTTTGTCCTTTTTTTTTCTCTCTTACCTGTGTGCTGAGGATAAGTCCACCTTAAGAAATTGAAATGTGGATCTTTCCCGGAGTGGGCTCACCGTAGCAGGTGCCACACAGAGCAGTCGCGATCATTTGTCGACTGTACCTCTGCCTCTTTGTCACGTTTTGTCTTCCGTCTCTATTTTTAGTGTGGCGAAAAGACGTCAAGGCGAAGGTGTACTTTAAGTAAGTGACAACCTGACGCCCGGCTTTATTTGATGCTTGCCAGATCAAAGTCTCACTGCAGGGCACGCTAATTTGAAGTCCACCGCAGTGATGATCGCTGTGCATGATTACCCCACAATGGCACTCCTATTAATCACATCATTCTGATTATTCTAATTTGATTTGACTCAATGATGCTTCCCCCCAGTCCCACCTCTCTCTCTCTCTTTCTCTCTCTCTCTCTCTCTCTCTCTCTCTCTCTCTCTCTCTCTCTGTCATCACCGTCATCGCGACGTCTCCCAATAAAACTGTCAAGTGGGGCGACTGCTCTCCGCAATAAGTGGATGACATTTAAAAGGCTACAACATGACTGACAGTGTACTCACAGAGGGAGGGAGTGATAGTGCAGAGAGAGGGAAGGGGGGGGGGAGGAAGACGAGGAGAGAGGGAGACAGGGAGGATGAGGGAAGGAGGGGATGCCCATGTTAATACTTACAAATGACTAATGTCTCCCCCAGCAGGTGCCACGGCCAGACAAACTGGATAAATATTGAGATTCCTCGGAGCACAGCGGCACGCAAAATGAAACCCAACTGTTCGTGGTACAGCTCTGTCGAAGTGAGTGGCCCCGTCGGGTAGCTTATCTCCGTCTCTCCCCATCACTCTCTACCTAATTGTTTTGTGTGTGTTTGGTAAACGTTTCCAGCCCCATCTACTGTATGAACACAGTCTTGCTTATGCTCACAGCGCCTTTTCAATGGGACCAAGGTACTCTGTGTTACATATTTTAATCCTGCTGTGGCCCAGCGTTGCGTAGTAAAACCTTAAAATTACAGATGTGTGTAATAATATACAGGATATAAACCAAGCCAGCTTCAAAAAGGTGAAAGCAACACATTTTCAGTGTGTCTTTTCAGGAATCAAAAAATAGCTTTGTTTTTTGATTGACAACTGGCGGCGTGTCAGCAGCACTCTCCATCATTATTTGACTGTTTTGGGAGTAATAAAAGTACATTTTGAGTCATGAGCTGAAGTCAGATGAGTTCATTTTGCATCTGCAATGCCCAAACAGGGTTTCTGAGGTGTATATAAGACTGGGCCAAAATTTACAATTGATGTCTCTAGAGTTAAACTTTGGACTTTTTTTTTTTTTTTTGGAAAACCGAGCAACCAAGATTTAATAAAGACAGCATTAGATGTTGGACATCTGGGATTGTTTTCAGTTTCCAGTGTTTCTGTTGTGTTCTCACACATTACAGGAATGTGTCAACAGGGCAAACTCTCGCTTATATACTCTATTTCTAAAAAACTTCAGACATTTTTATCATCATTGCACTGACTTGAATGCACAGTATATCATTTCTGCCACTGGAGGTCTCTCAGTCAAATCAATGAAAACAAAAGGTGTATTTTGATGACATCATAAAGTGGAACCACCATTGTGGATAAGAATCTGTCCACCTGACTCAGAGACGATCACGGATGATCAGTGTGTTAGTTTACTTTTGCTGGAACATTGTTGGAAACATTTGAGATAATGTTAACAACTCACCAAAACATACAGCAAAAAGTCTGGTTATTTTAATGCAGAAATGTTGAGGTCGCAGTAGCAATATGTTACACTCCTACACTACCTCTAAACTAATATGAGCAGAAAAGCTGTGAGTAAGACTGCGCAACTAGAAAAAAAATACACTTTCCTTTAGTGAAGAGCCTGACAGCCTAAATCCAACAGAACCTGTATATTCCTAAACTCACACCTGCACATCAGGCTTCCCTCAGACTCAGGTCAGAGGCCATGTGGCAACCTGCACATATGGTATTGACAAAGCTGAGCGTAGGGGTGGTGGTGGTGGAAAAAACAACCTTTATGTTATACAACAGTTCCACTCCCCCACCCACCAATAAAAAATAAAAAAAAACTATCCAAGACTTATGTCAAGGTTCATCTATTTTGGAGGCAAATGGCATTTACTGCAAAGGGCAGCAGTGGCAGAGAAATCACAGACTGATTTAGCGAAATGAAAAAATCTGTAAAAATCGATTTTTCAAAACATAAAAATGACGTTTTTGCAAATCTTACACATGCTGTGTTAACACCTCATGTTGCTTAAATCCGGAATCCAGATATGAGGCTGATACGAAGACTCCAGTCGTTATCTTTTCCTTTTGATAATCACGCACCAGTCTCTGGACACAGACCTCGTCATGCCAACCCCTCAGCTCAGAGAGCGAGAGCAGCATGCTCCACCCTGACTCTCTGGGACCAGCCAGTGAGAGTTCTCGTGCGTCATACGCAGCGTGTCCCGGCCCGGAGCCGAGACAACACCAGAGCACATCCTCTTTCCAGACAATAGACCTGGCCTACCATGTTATACCCACACAGCAGGCGTCCACCACTGTGAAGAGGGCAGGAAGCTCCTCCATCTGACCCACTGCCTCCTCATATATACAGTCGCAGGAAGTTCCCCTCAGCCAGCCGGTGTTCACAAGTTAAATAAATTCAATACAGAGAATCACATCAATCAGTCAGGAAAATATATTTTTTTTTACTCCACGTTTAAGCGCTGTTAATTTAACAAATGAAGGGAACATCCATATTGACACACATGAAATTAACGTCGTTGGATTGTTTTTCTAAAAATATCAGCAGTTTCCTTTTAGAGATAAATAATACAGTATCACATTTCCAGTGATGACTCCTGTAGTGTGCAACACTGATAAAAGGCTGTCAAAGTCTGCTACACTTCCTCTCGTGTTGTTCTAGGACAGTGTAAGCGCTGGTATTGCATGAGACACTGTCAATAGAGGCTCTAAGACATCTACACAGGGACTTGATAAAAGCCCTTAGTCACAGTTAAAAAACACACATTCTCCATTGTGTTGGTTTAAGAATGAAAAACCCGCGTTTAAATTGCCCATGTCTCCAGATGTCACTGGAAGTTCAACAAGATTAGATATGGGACAGTTTTCTTTGCCTTTATTTGCTTTTGCTTTTCGTTTGTTTTGTTTTTTTTTGCTGTAGCCAGCAGTCACCCGTACAGCAGGAGTGACAAAGCTGTTATTTCATGTTTAATATTATAAGAACATGCGAAAAGATACACAAATGTGTGAACAGAAAAAAAGCAAGAACAAAAACAAACATGCACACACATACAAGGCCCCTGCTGTCTTTAATACACTCTTAGGCCTGTAAAATTCACACCTATTGGGCCAGAATGCCCAGACAGAATGGCCCATTTGGCATACAGATGGTACTCCTGGTAAAGTATGGTGTAATTGGTGCACAACCATGGCACTGTGTGGCCTAGCAGCCAGGGGCAACACATTTTCTGGACAAAGGGCAGGAAGTTTTTGGCTCGGTGGCGGGCTGTGGAAAAAAGCAAGGGCCATAATGCTGCAGCCATATGTTGTGTAAGTCTTATAGAGCCTGTACGTCTTTGTGCATGTAGCTGGAGGGTCACACGTCTTTGTGTGCTGTGTGTTATGGTGTGACACTGCCATTATGGATGAGTGCTGACAGCCGGTGGAATGGCCACAGACAGAGGGGCTTGTACTTGTTGTGTTAACACTGGCGGGACACAATAATCTGCTACTTGTAAAGCAGGTATCGTCCTGACAAAACCATTATTGTCTCCACATGGTAATGAGGGCCGGGGAGGGACTGGGAAATAGATTTAGAGGAGGCTGGTCCTGGGCCATGGCCTGCCTGAGACGGGGGTGTGAGGCTCGGGGGGGAGTAGGACAGGGAGGCGGGGGGGAGCGGGGCATTAGGTTTGTTCTCTTGCATCACTGAGCACTGGAGAGTTGTCTTAAATTGCCACAATACAAATTAGCTGGGCTAAAGAATGGAAGCCACAGTAGAGAGGGAAAAACAGATGACAAGCCTGAAGATTTAAGTCAAACATACAATAGCATTCTGTAATACCCCCCCTCCCTCCCTCCCTCCCTCCCTCCTCCCTTCTGCCCACATCTTCCTCCCTGTGCATAAGATCCGGGCGGAATAAAAAAAAGAGGGGGAAAAAAAGAAAACAGGGATTGTTGTTGGTGTCTTCTAATGAAGCAAGCGAAGATGCAAGTCAATAGAGCAATTCATTAACAAATCAAAGTCCCAAGGGCCCCGCCTGGCAGCATGGCTGTGTTTGTGAAAACCCTCCTTCAGAATAGATACCCATATGCCGGGGGTCAGGTTGACGCCCCCTCTCCACACTGCTTACCATTCAGCGTACACACACACGGCCGTTAGGGTCACCGCTATCTGACGCGTCCGCTGCGCACACAACAGAATTTCCATATGGTCCATGAAAATGGATACGCCGTTGGGCCTCCCTCACTTCCCACGCCCCGGCCTTCAGCTCCTTTTGGCTGCTGCGTGGTCTGTGTGTGTGTCTACACACTTCGGGCGGGTGGGTTAGAGAAGACGGGTTGGAGGTCAGAAGGGGGCTCGGGTGTTGCTTATGTTAGACACTCAGCCCAGTCAACATGTGCTCATCATCTGTATCCAAGCCAAAAATATATTCTTTCTCCTCACTTTTGCTCCCCTCCTGCAGACTCTTATCTCCCTCACTGGGCTTTTCTCTCCCCCTGCAACACCCTTCTTTCCTCCTCCCTCCCCCCCAGCCTCCACCACCCTCCCTCCCGCTTCTGCCTGTAGTGCACCTTTCAGAGGACTTTCAGAACTCTTGCAGCGGTGGCGTTGATGTTGCTTCATAAGAACGTGAGGGCAGTACTGATGGCCGCCTGTGAGTGTGAAGCCCATTGAGACAGTGGTGACCCGCTGAAGAGGATTCCAGCCTGAGGGCACTTCACATGACTCTTTCAAATCCACACAAATAAAGCTCTTTATGGCCTGAAAGTGGCCCCACAGAATGGGTGCTACAGAGCCCCCTGAAAAGCCCAACACGATTGTCATGGATATTACACGACGCGAGCAACAACGGGCCGAGGAGACAAGTGTTGATCGGGAACAAAACTCGAGCAGACTTTTCCGTGAGGCGGGCCAGGGAATGTTGACAGGCCGGTGAATGGTCTGTTTAACCCTTTGAAAGTGAATGGAGGCTCCCTGAAACAAATGCATTCTGATAGACTTTGTACGCACTGGGACACAAAAAGTACACTAAGCCCCTGCAAGGGAACCAGGCAGAAGGCGAGAGACGAAAATAAGATTGGAAAGGTGGGAATGTGTTTGCGCCAGATTCCATCAGCCCGGCTCTTCTATTTTCTGGCTTCGACGCTTCTCTTTTGAGCTCAACAGAGAGATGATTTAAGCCTTGACTGGGCTCTAGCATCCATTTTGACTGAGCCCATTTAGAGTTTTAGACAGACTGTTTGTTCACAAGAGTATGCTGCGGTTTGATGGAGAATGTCAAGCCTGAAGTGAGAGCTATTCCTCTGGCAGTGGCAGTCATTCATTCAGTCACCGAAAAAAAAAAAAAAAAACTTTATTTCTCTATCACCGCTCAGGGGTAAAGCCAAGCTTTAGAAATGCATTGTTATCATCTTTTGTGTAATTTCTCCGTATGGGTGTAACAGTTACACACAAAAACCTGCCAAAAAAGAACCTTTTTGTCACGAGGAGGGGCCTGTCGTGGTTGTAGCTTTAAAGAAAATAATAAAAAAAAGGGTGAAAAAATAATGTAATTTAAGAATTATAATCGCTGCAATGCAAATGCTTTACTTTGTAATTAAACTTTGGTCTAAAACAGATATTACTCCTGCTGATTTAAAATTGGGGCATGTGACAGTTATGAGGCTGTTAATTGCAAAACTGCTCAGCATTGCTAATTGTTCCACGGGTGAATGAAATAAGGTTCTGGCAGCGGCACTCTATCAATGTGACGAGCCGGTTTTGGCCACTGTGGCGCACTGTAGTGTCACCTGTGGGCAGTAACGCACATTCTGTATCTGATAAATGATTCATTTAATAATGAAAAATAACGATAATGGACGGATATTAATGCTGAAGGCTGTAGAAGTAAACTGGCCATATATTTTGTTTCCTGGAATAGGAAACATGTAACACGTGGGTGTGTTACATTCCAGCTGACAAGATGTTTGAGCTCAGTCCATCATACATACAAAATGTGCCACTTCTTAGTTGCTGCATGTTCAAATGTGCCTACATACCCAAACTCAACATGAGTTTCCTCCAGCAAACTGCAACAGCTAGGCTGTCACCCTCCAAACTCTCTCACACAGCCTCCTCAGACAGCAAAAAACTTCTCCAGCAGAGCTCCTGCATGCTGACGGTAATCCTGAACTTTGGAAACTGCAAGGGGGGGAAGAGAAATGTGCTTAGTTCAGCTCCTTCTTGTCACGGGGTGTAGTTTGAGTGGGAGCAGACATGGCTGCCATTGTGGGAGCGTTCTGTGTTGCTGTGTTTGTGTCAGGAAGGCTTTCAGCAGCGAGCCTTGTGACAGTGAGGACGTGTGAGGTGCATTGAGATGTCCTCGTTCTAGGAATACTGCCACTGCCACCATGAGACCAGCCAATTATGCCTCCAGCATGCAAATGTCTTGCCGAGAGAACGAGAGAGAGAGAGAGAGACAGAAACAGAGAGAGACAGAGAGAGAGAGAGAGAGAGAGAGAGAGAGAGAGAGAGAGCTAAGACAAAGACACAATGGGGTCTGTGAAGGTTTCTATGTGTGCCCCGCTCAGTCTGAGACTGTTGTTTAATTGCCATGTTTACCCAGCAACTACATCCCATGTCATTAGCACACAGTGTAGTGTCATTTGTGTTGTCACACCACTCTACAGCACCATGGGGTCATTATTGCTCGACTGGCTTGAGCGGGGAAAATTGACATATTTTATGTGGGAAATCCTGATACACTCCATGGAGTTGTTTTCTCTTGCGCTTTCAAACAGCCATGGGGCCAATTAATTTTTGACCAGTCCACATCCCAGGGACTGCTGTTGCTTTTAATGGTCTGGTTAGCTCCGGCTCACATGTCACTGTGTATTTGATGAGACAGATAACTGTAGTCTTTTATAACGGGGTTAGGGTGGATGAAACAAAACAATACATACATATACATATAATTATCAAATTGGTTATATATGAATGTCTCAATGTTCATATACTATATATTAATTTATCTCATCCACACATCCAGTGAAATTAACAATAACATAACAATATAAATACAAAGTGTAGAATTTAATTGATGCCAGTGATTAATACTTATCACAATTCAGTGACTAAGTTCTGGCTTTGATACCAAATATGCAGCTGGGAAAAATAAGAGCTTAGTGTAAGTAAAAGTTTTTAATGTGTCTAATTTGTGTTTGCTTTATCTCCCCAAAAGTACAAAATTCTATCCTCACCCTGTTATGCAGCCTGCTTCCTGTTACGGAGTATATTAGTGACAAATACAGAGGCAGGAGGAGGAGGGAGAGAATAAACACAAAACACACAGAGTGGGAGGTGAAAAAAAAAAAAACCCTCTCTGAATCCCTGACTGCCTGGTCAACACAGGTGGCAGATTCACAGGAAACAGATTTAATTATGCTCCTGGTAACAATGCTTTGTCCTTACAGCGGCTGACATCGCTGTTGACAAAGGCCGCCGCTGCATTCTAATCAGGAAACAAAATGCCGTGGAGCGCCCCAAAGCCCTGTCGGCGGATCATTAGCCAACCACCTCCCAGCATCCAGGGGAAAACCAGCAGAGAGTACAGCTCCTGACATACAGTACCGTGCCATCAGGCAGACAGAGCTCGCCTCCCACCCTGGAGACCAAGGTCCACCAAGGGGAGAGGGGAGGAGAGAAGCTGACCAATTGATAGACAGATAGACAGAGCGACAGCCGCGTTGCCCTGCCCGGCCGTCCCACCAGGGCCGGGCTTAACAAGGGGGCTGACAGGCTGCAGCTGGGCCCTGCCTAACGAAGGCAGGGACATTAGCGGGGCTCTACGTCTGTCTCATTAAAAGACATCAGCCCACCTTGATTTTCACACACGCTGGCCACTCGTGTGACAGCTCTGCATGCCACCGGCCAATGAGGGAGAGAGGAGCGGGGGGACACCAGCGGGCAGGTGACGGGAGGAGTTGTTGACATTACAGCGCGGGGAGGGACAGGGGTCAAATGTAAGGGTGACCCCTGTCTCAGGGACAGTGATGACCTCGTTAGGGGCCCCTGACAAAAGGAGGACCGACTGGGTGTCACCACTGTCATAGTATACACAGGTTGGCTGACATCACAGTCTTTCATAGCCGCGGCTCTCTATGACTAGTCTGTACTGCTGACACAGGGGCGCCCGCTAATGAGCATCAAAGGGCCTGTCCTTCAACTAGTAATGAGGACAGGTGACGACAATATCACATAATAACAGGGGCTGGAACATGAGTCTGGACAGTGGAGGCCAGAGCAGTATGGAAGCGACCGGAATAATATTTTAAAGAGCCGTCTCTTTTAAAAGCTCCTGTGTTCCCACTTGACTGCAAACGGAATGAAACAGATGAATGAAAAGGGTTTTAAAAATCAGCCGCTCCCTGTTTTTCAAACGGGGCTCCTCTCAGTTGTAAAACCAAAATTCATAACGCCGCCAAAGATATACTACACACAATCCTAGCAGGGGGGTTTATAATTATGCAAAAGGGTCCCAGTGCAGCAGTATTACGGGCCTCCCGGTCTCAACCCGGGCCTATATATATGGTTCCAGCAGCCTTCTCTGCAGGTCTCCAGAGCTCAGTTTAAGAGGAGGATGAATAGAGTGATGAAGTGCGGGTCACATGTCTGTTTGATCCAGTGATAACGAGGGGGCTGAAGAAATAATCTATCAGCAATAATCCCTGACTCAGGAGACACCTCTGCAACACACACACACACACACACACACACACACACACAGATGACAGATGCACATGGAAACACAAATCCAACACACACACACACACACACAGATCACCATATTCAGCAGGCCTTCATTATCACTATAATGTGAAGCAGGGGAGCCTGCAACCAAAATGACCAATTATTCAGCATCAAGTATATCACCCTTCATTCACTCACTGGGATTTATTACCATAAGATAGCAGGTCAGTGTAAACGGCTGGAAAACTGAAGGCAGACAGGCAGACAGATAATGCTGTTTATTGTTTAGAGAGGTACAGGGAGAGAACATTGCACCGTTGGGACCTCGCTGAACCTCAGTTGAAAAGCGATCACGTAAAAAAAAAAAAAAAAAACACACAGGAGAGGTTATCAAGGAAAAAGATGCCATACTCTACACCCATAAATCATTTATAATGTGTACCATAACATTTCCCTCTCTTCTTTAGTCACAGTGAAGGGTCGGATCCCATTTCCTGCTTGGGTCCGTGTAAAGATAATCATGTATCCATTTACATTTCCCATAAAGGAATATGGAGATGAGGTGGAGAGTCAGCAGGGGGTTCCTGACACACAGGCACAGTCACAAAATGTATTTGCCTTGCTATGCTGTCACAATCAGGACACTCTGAACTATCGCAGATTTAGATTAGAAGCTGTCAGTGTTTTTCGCCGCAGACACTGTTCACAAATGAAAAGCTGAGGCGAAGCGAATGAACAAAACAACATCCTAATGATTGTTTATACAGTGGAAACATGAAGCAATTTTGGCTGATTATCGGGACAATGTCTGCCAATGACGCCATTGTTAGTGTACAGGCCAAAGCGGAAAAAAAAAAGGAGAGCGGCTGATTGAGAACAAAGCAGAGACAGCTGAACCCATCATCTTTTATTCATTACATAAATGACATTTTAACAAGAGAAAATTCCTCATTATTGCTTCATTATACTGTATTAGATCTCTGTCTAGCAGATTGATAGAGTGATAGTGCTTTTTTGAATATCAATATGTTTAGACAGGGGGCTTGTGAAGACCTCAGCCAAGGTCAAAGCTATATGTTATGACAACACCAACCACGATAACACGCTGAGGTCAATAGATAGTGGAGGGCCGGAGATATGAGTCAAAAAGTGTTTTGATCTTAACAAAGGCTGGTGTAGAAATCAATGGTCTGTGATATTTTTTTTTTCTGTATTATGAGAATATTTTAACAACTAATGACTTCAGCATTGTGAGATGAATAGAATAAGAGGACTGTATTGTGTAACTGTGGTGTTCCATTACTCTAGAGAGAGTGACTCACATTCAGACCCGAGGCCCGGTTCTAAAACAGACTTGTGATCAATTTTGACTTTTAAATATGACTTGAGTGTTAGTAGAAGCACATGCCTCAGAATATAACGTCAGCAGTTACATCCAAGTTTGTACGTCGCTTAGGATATGTACCGAATTGACATTTGTACAAATCGTGCCTATCACGTTCGTACATGTTTATTAACCAACTTGCTTGTTGTTATGGACGGCAAGCCGAACCAAGCATGACACCGCTGGATATTTATGAGATGACCTGAGAACATTCGGTGACCAAAACCAGATATTTTCCACAGGAAGTTGGATCATCTTCAGCCGTTTTTGTGGCAAGCTAAAGAGCTTTTTGGGGGTTTTTTGTAACTTAACTTAACCAGGGCACAAGCACAGGTTTGTGACAAGAGAGAGAAAGAAAGTTGCACCTAAACAAATGAAAAGTTTCAATATAAAGACACATGCAGATTGCTCTTATCTGTGGTTTTGCATTCAGCCGACATTTATTCTGGCGAATGGGTTGGTAAGGAGTTATTCATGAAACTTTTCTTTGACATGGAAATGACCGTATTCTCTGAGCAGATTCTAGACGTTCCGTGAGTCATTTTCCTGCTGGTTATGTTCGGTTGTTGCAGTTTGGAAGAGCACATGCATCAAAGCCTGCGTGTGGTGAAATTTGCATGAGCTTTCTAAACAATGTGATGGGAATTACCGGTTACAGGTAAAAGGAATTACCAGACCTACAGTCATTATTTTTGGGCACACCACATCAATGCATCTTTTCATATTGGATTCTTAAGCAAGTGTAACCCGCCCCTTTTTTGGGTGTGTTTTTTGTTTGTTTCTAATCCTCTGTCAGCCACATGTCTTGTCTTTTCTGCCCCACCTCGCTCTCTGCAGCGACGACACACTCCCAAACTGCATGTTTGGCTTTGTCTGTCAGCCCACTCGTTAGTCTAACGAATATTACGTGCCTCCTCTACCGCTGTGACTGCTGAGATCTCGTCCTCCAAAAAGTTGGATTTTCACTTTCACAGGTGTTGTTTTCTGACAAAACTCTCATTTCTGCGTTATATAAGGTGAAATCAGAAGTCGATTTGATATTATAGCAACATCTTTTATAGATCAAAGGTACACACGCAGTCGGAAATTATCTTAATTAGTTTTTATAAATGAGGCACCAGCTGTCAGTGCACTCTTTAGTACCAGAACGCGGTAGGCCCATTCTCTGTTTATACAAAAACACCCGGGATAATTATTCATTAAAGTATCTTTGTCGTATGACAGAGCATTTATTCTTTTCAAATGGCCCAAAGCTTTATATCACATTTTCTTTTAGCGGTTGCTGAAAAATGTATATGTCAATCAAAGCGAGCCGAGTGCTTCCTGACAAGTGAGAATAGTTTATTCAAATTGGTCCTGTGACCGAGAGCAGAGTACAGTAAATGTCTGAATACCGAATGAGGTATTTATGAAAAACGCAGCTACGTTGTCCTCCATCCTAAAGAAGCATTACACTCGCCCGAGAAGGAAAGTGGAAATGTTGACCTTTATGCTCTTGAGTATACGCGCACTTATAAGACCGTGCACACGGGTACATGTGCACGTGCACACACATTGAGGTGCAGGAAAAAAAAAAAAGAAAAGGCACAGACACAACACAGCACATAGTTTTTCCTCCTCGCTCACATATCCCACCTCAACTCGGGGGATGTTATCTCAAATAATTACCGGTGGCCTCTCCCTGTCCCTCGTGGCTGCTGCTTGTGAGCGAGCAGAGACAACAGTAGGTCACAGTGGAGGGTCTGCACTAGGAGGAAGCGAGAGTGTTAGCAGAGACGGTGGTGGTGGTGGTGGTGGTGGTGGTGGTGTGGAAGATCTGAGACTGGCCTCCTATGGCCCTGGCAACAGCTCTTAATTAACCACCCAGGTATTCCTGAGCCTCACGGCCCACTGCCCGGCTGGCCATATGGCTGGAGCTGCGCCATAGCCATAATTGCCAGGGGAAACACTGCATCAAAAAGAGCTCAGCCAACATAAAGCTTGTGTAAATTATTTTTAATGGTTCCCTTCTGGCAGGAGCACGTGTTTGTCATCTCAAAAAGAGGCGGCCGAGCGATTTATTTGCCCTTGACCCCTCTTTTCCATGCACTTGCTCCCTGCTTGACAGTGTGACCCGTCTACCTGATTCTAGCTGGTGTCGCACACAAACACACACACACACACACACACACACACACACACACACACACACACACACACACACACACACACACAGAGCCATTAGCACTGTTGGGAAGCAACCTTGCTCTCCCCTGCTTGAGTGAGTGATTGTAATGAGAGGACAAAAAGCCGGTTCTCTTTATGCCCACAGCCACTTCACAATGACTCATTGATGTTGCATTTAATTATTGGTCACTACATCTAACACATTAAATTCTTACATACAGGCTAAATATGCCCTCTGTTATAAATGTAATATTAAAGAACAGATGGTGCAAAACATGATTAATTAATTACTTTAAAAAGTGCACTGCCTGTATTTCATATTTCATTGAGAGCCAGTCGCAGTCCCTCATCAAGCCCTCACCTCACATGCTCCTGAAACTGGCAGCCATCTTGACTTTGCCATCAGAGGTAAAAAGGGAGAAGAAAAAAGGAACTGGAGATTATGATTTGGCCTTCGGTTGGTAATTGCCTAATCTGTTGTTCTAATGGCCTCCTCATCGTTTCATGAACAAGCATCTCTAAAGGGATGAAAATTGTGGTGAAATTGGTTCCATGCCTGTCCTTTCTTCTCTCCTTCGCCCACCTTCGCTCCCTCCCTCTCCTTCTGTCTCTTTCTCTCTCAGTTTGGATTGCTAATCGTCCCAGGAGGGGTCCAGGAGGGATAAAGTAGCAGCTCATTGCACTTTTCCGCTTGTGTTATTTTTGACCATCGTTCTTGTACAAGGATGTTGTTGTGAAGAAGGGGAGCGAGGGGGGGTTGGGGGGTGAGACAGCGTTCAGTGGCCTCTGAGGTGGGTTAACACTGCTGGCTTTCCCCTGTCTGGTGGCTACTCACAATATGTCAGGAACACAGAACATTTCCATGCCCCTGCTCCCCCTCCGTAAGTCTCACGCCAGGTCATTGGTGAGCTGTTTTTTTAAGGAAGTGGCTAGCAATCTGGTCAGAGCGACCTCACATCTGCCCTGCTAATGAGAAGCCTGGCCTCCTCCCAATTCGCCTCCCTAAACACTGTCCTTACCCACACAGGTCACGTCCTCCAAGGAGCTGAAACAACACAATACAGCACCGACACACACACATACACGCAGGCACGTACAGAGACATGTATACACATGCACGTACGCAAAAAATATAAATGTATTCATGCAAAGGCACAGATTAAAGTCACCTACTCAGGTGCAAAGACGCATTGAGAACTGCATGTGAGGACGAATGCACACAGTGTTTAAACTCTTGCAAAAAAAAAAGCACAAATGCATGTAACACATACATATACAGACACTGTTCTATCACAATAGAAAAGCAGACTGTTATAAGTGTCATTCAGTGTGTAGCCCCTGGAACTAATCTCCACCGTCATGAATACATGACTTATCATAATCCTTACGGGAACATTTATGTAAAAAAAAAAAACAGCCTCTGTGAAGGCCTGAACGTCCTCACTTTCATCGTCTGAACTGGTCCTCACAAACATAGAATTACACGCACACGCACACACAAACACACACCAACGTAATATACTCTGCTCCCACCCAACTGTCTTATTCAAATACAGACCATAAACCTCAGAAAAAACACTCACAAACAAACACAGAGGACTCAGCTACTCCTTAGTCCAAACTCCAACTTAATGACTTGGTTGACGCTTAGCACCACACACAGTGCAGTTGAGTGGAAATGAAAGCATAATTGCCACCATAGATCCAACACATACTGAAAATAATACAAGCATGCATTCATGCATTTAACCACACCATCAGCCCACTCTCTTGACGACATCAGAGTCATTACCAGAATGTATTTTTATGGTGTTTTCTAAAAGCCATCAGAGATGAATCACGCTATCGGGCCGGCGTTCGCCAAACAGACCCCGCGTATTAACTTGATGCAAAGCCAGTTTAATGTACCTGAATTCTGAAATAGCTCCAAATCGCCTGATTGGCGGTTATTGCACCTTAGGCCAATGAGAGGGCGACAGAGGCGGCTCGTTCACAGCTTTAATGAGCCCCACACAGCGAGACATGGAATGAGATATCCCCAGTACAGACTAATCTAAAATGCCCTAAAACAGCAGGTCCATAAATTAAGCAAAAGACACACATGCCTGAAACAGCAAACGCTTTGTAAAGCAACCTTTTGTGCTGTCACTTCGGCTTGCACTTACTGCGAGGGTGCCTAGCTCTGCTTCTCCGACTGTCTGCTTGCCAAATCTTGATTAATTTTGCCTCGTTCTAAGCTTAAGATAGCAGGCACAATAAATGTTTAGCCCCTTCCTCTCTGGTTACAAAGCTAGATAATATTGATAATGCAGGGGGTTTTGCAGGTTTGCGCCAAGCTTCCAGCCTCGTGCTTGTGCATGTTACTGTTCATCAAAGTAGTTTGCGACAGCATTACGGTAGAAATGAAGTATTTAGACACCATAAAACATGAAACTATTTGTCAAATTACGGTGGGCCACGATATGCAGGGTTTGCATTTCCTTATTCGTCGGCCTTACTGCATTTATCATCCTCATCGTAATCATAAGGCTAAATCAACAACTGTAATACTCATCATACAATCATACAATCATTACTTTTCAATACAGAATATTTTGAAAAAAAAAAAAAATCTACATGTGCGCTGACCCATTATTGCTAGGATCCTCTCTTGCATCATTTCTCGGCTCTGGCAGACCCTTCATCAGCTCTCCACCCTTCACAGCACCCCTTCCTCATCCCTCCCTGCTGCTCCTGTCTGGTAGCAGCAGCCTACTGCTAGCAACACTGCCAATAGTCAGTTGCATGCAATAGCTACCTGTGCTGCTGCTATCACCACCATTTTGATCTGTTGTTGCGGTTGTTGTGCGATTTATGTGAAAGAAAGGAATAACAGATATGATTGTGCATCTATGAAAATGCATTTTACTTTGACAGTGACAGATGATGTTAAAAAAATTACCATCAAAAAAAGGTGGCGGTCCTAATCTGGGAGGTCGACAATGTTTGTCTGTGTGTTTGCTGGACTGTCCACTACCTGTTCATGTCCAGTGTTTTGGTAAAGCCGGACAGTAGAAGCGTAAGTTCTGTGAGGTTGACCAGCACAAGGACTGCTCCGGTATTTTCCTCTCCTACAAGAAGATGCATCTAATTAGATTAAAGTATTTACATTTAAAGCATGACTATCAGATGCCAAGTCTATTGTTTTCGGAGAAATTCTGAGTGCAAGAGTCTCAGAACATTGTTCAGCAATTGGTATGGTAAACATTAAGCTTTAGTCCCTCAGAGAGTATATTCAAGAATTTTCAACAAAGCAGCAGAGTGCAGCACAGCAACCAGCAGTAGCCTCACGGCACCAGGAGGTAGTGAAAACCTTGAGACATGTTGTGTTTTGACTCACTTTAGGTTATTGTGAGTGCACCAAAAATGCCTTACATCACTTAATCACAATAATCAAGTATAACCACTAAGTGGCAAAGAATGCAGAGAAAGATAGAAACGCATATTCAGTGCATTAACCGGTCAAGTTTCCCTGTGTCGAGCTGAACTCGGTGAAACGGAGGCCTCGTCCCGAGGTCAGAGAGGTGACTGTGTGGTAGTGGTAATACTAGGCCACGTGTTTTCATCCTCAGCCTCACCGACGTTCACACCCGCCGCGGAGACAGCATCAATTAAAGCGTACTGTCAGAACTCCAGTGCATTGTCTCACGCTAGCCACTTAATGCATCTTGGACAAATGAGTGGAGATTGTGACCTGAGAGAAAAACAATTTTCTTTTCAAACTGCTTCTTTAAACACAATAGCTTGGAAAGCGGGGCAAAGACGTGGAATTATGCAAAAGACATAGTGGTTTGTTGATGGAACTAAGTAAACAGCAGGGTCTAAATGAACTCTTTCCAAACTTTGTTTTGTCAAAGAGTTTTCCAGCTTGTAAGGTTTATGGTCGTGTTAAATCCGAGGAGAGGCCGAGGGAGGAACAGTACCCACGTTAGGCCAGCTGTGGGATAACTCCACACACATGCACATACACAATTACTGGTGGAGCCATGACACTCTTCTTATTGCTAATTAGTACTCGAATCGACTGGTTCTCAGTAGAACAACTTGAGGATTTCAAGCATGAACAAAATGTCAACGGCTCTAATGGCCTTTTTCCTCCATTCTCCACTGCTGCCTGTTTCTTTCCATCCTTCCCGCCGTCGCTGACACCCCTGGTGAGGGTGGTGGCCCCCACCGAAGTAGAGAATGTGTTATCCAGAGCGTCCCCTAGTGTGTCACATGTTGAGTTTAGTGCCGTGCCGACTGAAGACAGCACAAAATTGACAGATTTGGTAAAGTGTCGGTATAAAAAAAGTGAAGCACTAGACATCAAATATGTATTTTCCAGTCTGCCTTTACCTGTGAGAAACATCAGGTATCCAGTCAGACTTAGCAAGTGAACACTGTATAAGGTGTGAATGTGTTCAGTGTGTGTGTGTGTGTGTGTGTGTGTGTGTGTGTGTGTGTGTGTGTGTGTGTGTGTGTGTGTGTGTGTGTGTGTGTGTCAGAGAGAGCAGGATGAAGTACCAGCCTATCAGCTTCATTTTTACATGCAGCCTGGCCTAATTAAGAAATATGGAAAAGGTTCAAGAGCTGTGAAGAGTAGTCTATTGACCTTCTCATCACTACACAAGAGAGAGAGAGAGAGATGAAGACGGGCCGACGACGGCGACCAACTCTGTCAGGGGAAGGAGGGACATTCATAACGAGAACAATCAAGTGGCACCAGGAGCAGACGGCGAAGAGATCCTCCTAATAATTGGTTCCATTAAAGCCCTTTTAAAGTGCAACTCTCTCTCAGATAAGCCAAGGCACTGTCCGTTTGCTCATCTCCTTGTCATGGTAATTTAGCCAGGCTAAATGATGCTTGCAGGAGCTCACAGGCCTCTATTCTTGGCGCGGACAAAAGAAATATCATCTCACCCATAGGTTTGTGTAATCTGGAATTAGGCGCCATTTAGAGCGACACAGGCAGAGTGGTTTGTATGGCCGAGGGCCATTGCTGCTGTAAATTGAGATTGAAGAGGTGGAGATGAGGAACAGGGGGAAAAAGAGATGGTAATATTTGACAAATGCTTTATCAGAATGTGCTTATCACGGCCCTCAACACTTGGCTCCACTTGTAGGAAATATTAAGTGTGGTATATGTTCTAAGTGATGGAGTGGGTTTTTATTTTTTTTTTCTCTTCAACATTTTTATACACTTGGCCTTCAGTGAGCCATTGATCAGGCTTGATACCACAACTGCAGTGTGCTGCTTTGGTCGGGCCACAGTGTGGTCGGGCAGCTGCGGCTCAGGAGACGAGCGGTTGTCCACCAATTAAAGGGTCGGCAGTCACATGTCAAAAGTGTCCACGGACAAGATACTGAACCCCAGTTTGCTGCCGATGGGTTTTCTGGGTTTTCCCTTGGCATTCGCGTTGATGTATGAATGGTTTGCGCTCCAGATGAGCAGATGGTTCCTTCCAATGTTAGCCTCTGCTGCCACCAGTGTATGAATGTGTGTGAATGCTGACTTGTGTTGTAAAGTGCTTTGAGTGGTTGCTTAGACTAGAAAAGGTGTTTTATAAAGACAGTCCATTTACCATTGGAATTAATTTGCACCTATAGCTACAAACACAGGCAAAACGTAAACTCCTTGGTATCAGAAGACATGCACGGTCAGTGGAAAGATCACAAAGAGCAAGAGTGGGTAGACTTGCATTTGTAAGCCAATATTCAGGCCAGTAAAATGGAATTCTGATTGACTGTAATGGTCTGGTCTTTATTTGTGAATCTGTATTCTTATGACCTTTGCTCAACATAGTATTTGATTATGCTGGACGTCTTGTTTCAGCACCTAGATGTTGTCTAGTGTTCTCCAGACTCTGCAATTGAGCTGTCCTATATTCCTGCAACACTTCACTTGCATAATACTCCAACCAGACAACCTAGACTTTAGATCAACACACACAAAACAAAACTTTGATGTAATTGCAGTGTACTGCCAGTAAAGCAGTCAAGCTACTGATTAAAAAGTAAAATTTTACCATCTGTCATGCTTGTGTGCTGCATGAAGGCCTACTCTTTCAGCCAGTTAAACCCCTGCAGCCATCGCAGGGTGTGTCTGCAGTCAGTAATTTGAGGCAAATGCTTGAACAAGTGTAGTGCCAATACACACAGTCGTACAATGTGGGCATCTTGATTAACTTGCAGAAAACCAGATAACACAAACATTGAATTTGTGCTTTTGCACATGTCAAACTGGTATAACTTGATCTTTTCTGGTTCATGCGATGCAGTCCATCAGCAGTGGAGGAGACGTGGAAGACATCAAAGCACATTTCCTCTTTTCAAACACCCTCATCCAAAAACACCAGGTTACTGTGGGCGACAGGTGTATGAATCATTGTTAGTGTCATCTTCGTACAAAACTAGCAATGTATTTTACGCGTTCTTGCAATAATGGTGAGAAAATAAAGAAGTTTTCTTAAAGAACAAAACTTGATTTTGAAAAAGATCTCAAGATGTCATCTATTTATCATATATTGCAATTATTATAACTGATAATATTATTATTGTACCAGACCTTCCTGTATTCTTTTGGACTGAATTTCAAAGTCTCTCTGGAGAGAGATTCAGCAGATTCAGATCACCTGTGTGGAGACTCTTAATCAATGGGTGAAGACAGCTTTGGGTATTCACTTCCCAGCTAATCAGGGTGTGACAAAGCTTTGTGAAGAAGACTTGAGAGAGGAGGGAAATGGCATCCAGGTTGGACTCACTTGCTGTGTCTCAATTCAGGGTTGCATCCTTCGGAGGCCGTATTTGAAGGCCAATTACGTCACAATGCCACACAAAGGCTGTCCCAATTCGAAGGCTCCTCCAAATGCAGTCCACAAATGCAGCCTTCTTGTCCCTGCACTGCTACTATCATCATGGCCTCACATATCCCAAGATTCTTTGCGCGCCCAAAAAAGAAGAACATCTCATGGCGTAGATCGTCACCTTCGCTGGCCTGGGCGGCAGAAATCGTTACGTACGGGTGAAACATCTGGCGACGCAACCAGGAAATGCTCCAAAGGCTAGCCCGTCTCATTTAACAATGGCTGACGCGGTTAACAAGGTCTCTCTGAAGGACTCGCCTTCGAAGACCTCTAAGGCCGGGTCCTTCGAAGGATGCAGACCCTGAATTGGGACGCAGCAATTGTCAGTCTGAATCTGACCCTGACACACTGCAGACCTCATCCAGCCAGAGACTGTGGTCTGTTTAGGCCCATGTTGAGATTTCTCTGCTGCCCCGTTTCATTCTAGTTGAGGGAAATTCTGTTTATTCTTCAGCCAAGTTGAGTGACCACAAAAGTCACCAGTCAACGAGGCGACCTGTATCAGGGCCGTCCTTATTTGTTGGTCACCGTCCAAATAGCCGGGCGCCTGCAGGTTTTCTTTTGATTGTTTATCTTTGGCTTTTTTTTTAGTGGAACACCTTTAAACCCACATACACCTTCAGGGATTGCAAAAGCACATGTCAGTTTGATTATCCCATCTAAGTAGCTGACACTTGGCATCCCTGTAGATATACATTTTTTTTTTGTTTGTTTGTATTTTTATGTAGGATTGAGCTGCGGTGTCAACATGTATTCCCAATACCGCCACATTTTTGCTGCAGAAATAATAAAATGTACTGTGAAAGTAACCATATCATTCACCTCACATAACCTCTGCACTGCACATTGCTGAAGTAGCGCCGCTCTTTTGGACATACCCTCTCATATGTCAGAGAATTGACACCGGTCTGTGATTCTAGTTGTGGTGTTAAAATAAAGCACTCAGCTGAGCTACGTTTGCCTTTTAAAGTCAGCGTTTCAACACCACTATGTAGAGCAGAACTCCAAAATCGTGTGTGAAATTACTACAAATAACAGAAACACAAAAAAGCTACTGCTGCTGCTTTGATTACTTTTGTTTTTGACACTCCAGCTGTTCATCCAGAAAAGTAACGGCGTTGATTTGTAAATGTGTTTAACCACCACGATGACATGAAAAAGGAATGTGCCAACACACCAAAGCACTCCAAATACATCCTGGGGTCTGAAACTAATTTCCAAACAACAACAAAATAAAGAGTCTGACATGTTTTGAAGGGACAGTTATTTATTTTCCCCCCCCCTCTCATAGACAACTGAGAGCTGTTTCGGCAGACACACACTGGCATATTTTGACTGCGACTTCATACCAAAGCAAGAACTGATCACAACGACAACAAGCGAGTGGCCGTGTAAACATATCAACACGAAAGGAAGAAGGCAAAATCACCACGGGCTTGTGATGACGGGTGATCGATGCTTTGAAACGCAGCAGCGGGTATTGTCATATGCCAGAGAGCTCTGAGCTTTGCAAAACTAACGACTCACCGCCTCTCTGATATCTCTTTTGCTAACAGACTCATTTGGATAAATAAATGTGAATAAATATTGGCCTCAATAATGCTTGTTGTGTTTTTTTTTCTCTCTCTCTCTCACCCCGTCTCGTGTTGCCAGCAGCCATTATGAAAAATTTTGCTCTCTCTGCACTAAAAGCTGGGAAAATGAGCCTCTTTTTTAAATGTTGCACATTTAATATTTATCAGCTTGCTATTAGAATATATGCACACTCAAATCGTCGGCCCATGTGATCTATCGCTCTGCTAAATTATGGTGCCACACAGCACAGAGGGGGGAAATTCATTACTGCTCAGGGCAATTTCCTCCCAAAACAAAAACATTTCATTCCGACGGAAAAGCCAAATTAATACTGGCTTTGCATGAAGCGGATTTTATTTGCCAAAGAACTGCTACTTTCTCGCTCACTTCATCCGCTGGATGAGGGATGGAAGTTGAGAGCTGGGTAAAATGAGTTTCATGCGTGCACACACACATCCAATTTCACTCACCGGCTCCCGGTCGCTGAGGAATGCAGATTCCCTCTCTTTCTTTCTTTTTTTTCTCTTTGTCTTACTCCCTCACACACACACACACACACACACACACACACACACACACACACAAAACATACCTAATGTACATATACAGTACATACACATGCAAGTATTTCATCCTACCTCAGCAAACGGGCTGTTGTTTTCCGCGCCGCCTTGCATTTCTGACATCAAAGGGGCCTCTTGACTCTGGATGAGCCCGCTTGACGTCACCACATTGTTGTGTCAAGTTTTCACATCAATGGTGTGTTTACCTCTTTTGATAAGCCGAACCAAGACACTTGAACAAGCTCGAGAAGGACAATGACGAATAACTTAAGAGAGCCGGCAAATGATTCCCCGATGAAAACAGGGGGAGGTTAGACGAGGAATAAACACCCCGAACAATGTATAGATGCAGATGTTAGGACAGTAAAGCGAGCGGCTGCCTTTGTCTGCATTCAAGAGACGAGTTTCACCGCTTTCTTCTTTTTTTATGCACTTTGATTTTTATTATGGAACTTATATCTCTACATCACTTGAATCACAGCTCCTCCAGTCCGCACTATTATTGGCGGCCTTCGCTCCTTTTTAGAGTGTGTTTTGTCTGCGTGTGTGCGCGTGCGTGGATGTGTGCGGGCGTGCGGGCGCTTGCTTCGTTAATCTAAATGACTGTTTCACTGGCTGGATCGCCTTCTCGTATAATGTCACCTGATTTATTCCCCGCCCTCATAATCAAGTATTTGTTTATGGTTCAAACATAAAAACAATCAGGATTATAACGCGTGATGGATAGCGTCACATGCTGCTATTTATTTGGCCATAAAGACTTGGTGGAAAGTCATCTTAAAGCGGCGGCGCGCTCAGGATGCCAGGAAGGTCAGGGACACGAGGGGGGGGGGTGCAGAAACATGTGAGGAGAGATGACAGCTGATTTTGTTCAGTAGCTTTGAATAGCTGATGAGCTTGTGAAGCCCAGAGTCCTGTTAAAATTTTAATATACATGGCGGAGGGGGCAACTGACTGGAAGTGAAATACGCACATTGTTCCCGGTGCCGGCTGGCCCGGAATGGAGCAATCATGTTTGACAATGTGCAAGCGCAAACCTTTCAATCAGAGCAAAGTCTTGTTTTGCTGAATATTAAATACGGGCTCTGTTCTGCATGTGTCAAGTGAATTTATAAAGCTGAGGAATATTATTGCCTCCAATTGACTTGCAACTCTCATCTCCATAAATATGATTCAATAATGCATCATAATACAATAAACTAATGGCTCGATTGGTGTGTATACGTGTGTGTTTATGTCCATATTTCGGCATGTCAGTGTCTGCATAAATCCATGTCTACATCTACCTTTTTTAAAATAATACTTCTATTCTCTTGAATGTGTAACAACATTCTCCACAAAGACAAGTTATTATTTACTTCACAGGGCAACCAAATTGGACATGACGGCCTGTAGTAGAACAACAACAAGCCAACTTTCAAAATTTGCACTTTTTCTCCCACCGCTGCTTTTTTATATTGATCCGCGCTCGTCTCCTCGCGAAACTGACAACCCCTCGTTTCTTGATTCCGTGTGAACGCGCGCAGTAGGAGTTCTATTTTTATTTACTGCATTCGCCGACATAAAGGCTTTTGTCACATATAGCTGTGAAGACGACTCAATCAGAGGACAACAGGAAAAAAAAAAACTGCCGTGATTGATGATGTGAAGCAAACACAAAGCATGCAGTGGGAAAAAATAAATAAATAAATAAAAAGACTGAGTGGTATGATGATTTATTTGCTGAGCTGCCACAGCAAATAAAAATGAAATAAAATCAAAATGCATGTGAATAATTGCCACCTGGATGTTACTTTGACGACACAGTGAACAAACCTAAAGACACTTGCAATTGTTGTGTTAGTAGTTGTGTAAGTGGTTGAAGCATTAATAGTTGTAGTAGTATTAATAATATTATGATTCAGGGCTTTGTTAGTTTCATGTGAAGTATAAAATTCTCTTTGTATCGACTCTCTGGCTATTTCAGCGTGCTAACATTCGCCACAGTCTTGCAATAAAGTGAAATGTTTGTATTTGTCATCATATTTTAGACCACAGATGTATAACCTCTTCCCTTTTCTAACATTATTCAGCTTTCTGCCATCTGATCCACACATTTAGAGATCACACTCTCTACGTACTCCACCTCAAGATGCTTTAGCACCGACATTTCCCCCGAAGAATCAGCGAGGCAGACGCTATATGCATTTGCATACATACATATATTTAACCCCCCTCTAATACCCAGACTCATATGTTCACATATACACACACACGCACACATATGCACCACCAGACACACACAGCCGCAGACATATGTGTGCATGTAAGTACACAAACAGTTTGAGACAAACACAGTTGACTGAACCCCCCCCCACCCCACTCCATATGCCCCAGACATAATATTGCGAGTAGCCTTCGAAAATGCAATGTTTGGGTCAGGCCGACTTGCACTCCTAAGTAATTTATAATATGCTTTACTCCAAGGTATTGCACAATCTCATTATCATTAGATTTTTGCATATTTAACAACAGTTTTTAATTAGAAGGTATTTTATTATTCATGTACATAATTTGAGGCGAGCTCAGGCTGCGTGCTTTTCCACGATGAAGATGGAAAGAGATGAGGTGGAGGGTGTGTGTGTGTGTGTGTGTGTGTGTGTGTGGTGGGGGGGATAACAAACATGCAAAACAGACATTTTCTTTCTGAAATGGAAAATCTTGGTTTGTAGTCTTTTACTGGCAAGTGATTCCACACACCACTCTGGTAATGGCTCTTTTAATTTAGCTAATAGCTATCATGTTGTGTACCTTTCTGCATTCGCTAAATTCTTAGCTCTGGGAGTTGTCTCCCGATGCCGGAGCTGTAAGTAGTTTGGTATGCTTTGGCTCTCGACGTAGTAGCATTTGCTGCGGCTATGCTCCTTGATGTATTATTAAAATTGGAAATGGACTCCAGGGACAGCATCTAGTTATGTGCTTTCATTTGCCGAATAAACCAAGCGTTGTTTTCATCTTTGCTCATGATTGTTAATGGCGCTGCTGATGAGAGGGGTGTGTGTGTTTTCTCCCACTCCCTTTATCAGCACAGGCCCGTTATTATGCAGGCCAAATAGCCAAGCTGCTGATTTTGTTTTAGGTTTTCAATTAGTCATTTGACTAAGCACATCTGTTACTGGCAGAGGCCCAGAGTGTGGACGAGTCGCTGTCACCTGCTCGGGGGCCGGCGGAGCGCAGTAGCAGCAGGGCTATCAGGGCCCCTTGGTGGCTACAACCACTTCAGAGCTCCTCAGGGGTGTGTCCGGGGTCCCCTCACATTTTACAGCCAAGTCTACAGAGGAAAGGTGCTTCCAGAAACACCCACAGCCTGTCTCTCCCCCTGTTCTTCTGCTCCGTTAAAGCCCCGGTCTGTGGAGACTTTAGTGTTTAAAGCCCCTTTTCCAACAGTAACTAATATAACCACCAGTGCAGCAGCGTCGGTTTGAGGTTTAGAGACCCCATTCAGAACTCAACCCGCAGCCCGTGTATGAATCTCTCTGTGCATTTTGTGTTTGCTTTTGATTGCGTCTTAATGATTTATGTATAGCAGTCTGCTTATTTTCTCTCTCCCCATGAGTACTAAAATTGATGAATACACAATGCGCCTTTTCTTTGAAGGGCTGCGAGTGCGGAGCTGTTTAAATGTGGACCAATGCAAATAAACAGCCTACTTCCTGAGCTGTCCCTGCCGCAAGTGAAGATGTGCTGCTTAACTCGGTTCCTTCCTCTACACGCCGGGTTGTGCGCACACATATTTCTCACACATTATATATACATACATACACACATGCAGGCCCTTTGTCTGTCACAATAAATATCATTAACATCGCCAAACACTCCTTCAGTGTCGGATCAAAACGACACGTCATTAAAAAAAAAAAAAAAATCACTATAATGTGTACTCGCATGTTGCATGTTGACAGTAGATAAGATGGCTGATGATTTAACTTGAGGATTATCATTTCATATTGTGCCGTGCGTATTTGCACTAAGGTAATTAGAGGCAACAGAATAAAAGGCCTATTTATACATCCACGGTGTAATGGGCCTTTGTGAAACAACAGCAGGGTGAGATTTACTCTGTTGTGTGGAACAAAAGCACGACGTCACTTCAAAAGTCAGCAAAGCTCTGTTTCATTATGGTCAGCGATTTCCTGAAGGACCGAGGCCGTCCAATACCTCAATCACATTAAGTCCCGGCCCGTTTTGGGAAGCGAGACAGTAGTCGAGCCCCAATAGAGCTGCAGCCAATCTCTGATTGTCAGAGTTCAGGGAGGGTTCAGTCAGTAGCACCGTCGTCTCTCCCTGATCCAAGAGGGACTCCCAGGGGGCTTTAATAAAACATTTTGCTCATTGTGGAAAGTAATGACCAACAATGTAAACTTGTGACTCGACAACAGATGTTGGCATGCTTAGTGGAAACAAGGTGCTGTAAAATTAATTTCATTTGAATTATTTACTGCATGCATTACGTGCTTGAGGAAGTAGATTGGGGAGGGGAGGGGGGGGTGGATTGGTTGGCAACAACAACAGAAACGTATTCAATTAAAGGTGAAATAGTGGGATAGAGGGTGGGGGAAAAATGGAAAAGAGAGCGATCACATGTGTTCTCTCTCGAAAAATCAAACAGGAATCATAGCGGCGCTGACATCGCTCCTGTGATTTATATTTAATAGGGTTTATTATTTCATATTGTCACTTCAAAGCTTGTGCCAGGAAAACTTGCTAGAGATGTTTTTCAAATTAAATTAAGCCAAATTAATATCTGGAGAACAAGTAAGGGGGCACTGTTGTTTTCTTTCAAGTGACTGGAGACAGACAGAGTGAGAGAGAGGGGGAGGAAAAAAAAAAAACAAGTTTTGTCAAATGAAATCAAACCGTAATGATTCTAAATAGAAGTATGTCATAGCAGCACGATCCTCGTCTGAACACACATCAGCATGCATGGATAGACAAACAGAAAGAGAGATAAGGAGGAGCTGAGAGAGGGCGAGAGAGAGAGACGAGCAGAGTAAGAGCCTCACTCAGGGTGATCTGCTCTGCAGAGCTCACAGAGAGTTTAAGACAAGATGAGTAATGAGATGTGGAGTGGATCAAAACTTTCCCCCGAGCCTGAAAACAGATGTAGAGTCGCCGGGAGACAACAAAGTTAAAAGCAAAGTGAGTTCTGGACTGTATACACACACAGACCATACGTAAGATTGACTTGACCGTCCAACTCCAAGTAATTTGTGTGTATTTTAGCATTTTGTCAATACAGGTACGGTTTGCTTGAGGTAACTGATGGGATGTCAAAATGAAAGAGAGATAAACAAAGGACAGGGAATATTTAGAGGCACTCGTCTTGTAAAATAAAAACAGTTAAAAGGGACATTTCACCTCAATATCAAAATTTAATATCTGTAGTGCTGTTTATCTATGTTTTGATGTGGGCTGCTGATTTTTGAGATACTGTTCATAGAGATGTCTTCCCTCTCCTGAATCTGACTGAACGTGATGGGTCTGTTTTTTTAAGGTGCAACACAATCCACAGACCTTGTTGTGAGCAGTTTCGTGTAGTAACCATTTTCTTTAAACTGAACTACACTGTGCAACCAGGCAGACATAAACGTGCGTCTTCTCATGCACGAGAGGCCTGTGACAGTGCAGGATGTAAGTATTGACAGCATCCCCCTTGAGTTGAGCTGGAAGGTTAATGTTAGCTAGCTTATTTAGCTTAGTTAGCCAGCCTCTTGTCCATGAGTAGATGCATGCTTCCTTTCTGCATGGTGATGCAGAAAGGAAATAGTCCCTGCATGAAACTGCTCACAGCAATGTCTGTAGATTGGAGTATTTTTTCAGGGCACATTGCAAACTCTACTACAAACTCTGCACCAAATAATCTGCAATTCAGTTTCTCCAAACCTATCTAGATGGATAAGAAGCACTACAGGTAAGAGGAAACATATGTAGGCTGTATGTTTTTGACTTCTGGGGGGTGAACTGTCCCTTTTTAAACACACTTAAGCTAACAGTAGTGTTGAAATGCCTGCACGTTATTGTTAAAAATAAAAAAACTGAGATAAAAGTACAAAATAATATTTATTTATGTATGACCTCATAATCTCTCACGGGTCTGTTTGGCCGCGTGGAACACTGCCAACTTTTCTGCACTTCATGTCATGTCAGCAGGCGGCCAGCGGCGTGACGCCATCGGAGCGGGAGAGATGCCTCACCTGGATTTCCTTCATCACCCTAACCTCTCCGGCAGCAGCCAAAACAGCACGTAGCTACTGTAGGCGCTCGGCATTGTGGAAAAATAACAGCGGGCGCTCTTGATATAAATATATTTCCTCCTGCAGTCGGCCCCCCAAGTTATTCATCTGTGTGTTTATTTTCTTTTTGGAGCCCCAGTCTTCGCTGTGCAAAGGTTGCCTTTGTTTGTGATGGTCCTGCAGAACAGCTCAGCTGAGTGTGAAGTGCTGGGATACAGGAAGTGGGGTTGTTCTTTAACCTGAGCCCTGTGATAAATGGAGACACTTAACAATAGTGCATCCTGCGACCTGGACCTGGAGCTGCTGACAGCAGCTTGTCCTCACTGCGTATGTCCTCTTCTTTCAGAGAGGTCTCCGAGCCTCTCGTCGACTCTACAAATAGCATGATGATAGATCAGTTATATGCAGGTTAGCTTTTGACAACGATCCAAATCCCGGTGCCTGCGTATAGGGGATGCTGCAGGAGGGGTTTACAGCTGACACAGGAACGCACGCTGACTCGCAGTGCTCTAATGAAACCTACATTTGTGTGCATCCAAACCTGAGCGAGTTGTAACATCTGTGACTTAGTAAACATATCAGTCTTTCCTGCTCTCATATACTGTCCACAGGCTCAGACTCTCACACACCTGCACACCACTCTATCAGACAGCTCTTGTGTCCTTGGCATGTAATGAGCGCTGTATGGGCAGTAATAGTACGAGCGCTTCACACAGCAGAAGTCATTTGAAGTTCACAGTTCAGACTGAGCGAGAAAGAGAGGCGCATATACCCAAAACACATCCAGCTGTGGCGCTGCAGTGATGAATGCTGCATCAGCACTACCCATAATGCACACACACACACACACACACACACACACACACACACACACACACACACACACACACACACACACAAAGAACCCATTACCCCATTACCCATAGAGTTTTAAGTTTCACTCACAAACACTTATGGATTATTACAAAAAAATCTGACATAGGACAGGGTTTGTCTTTGGGATCCAGATTTTTCACCACAACATCCATCTGTCAGCAAACCGTCTCCATTATCCCCTTTGAGTCACGAGCATGACTCAGCCCAGCGCAATGCCACATGTTCCCTAACTCCTACAACAGGCAACTGACCCAAACCACTTTACGCCGCCTGTCGATTTGGAAGTGTGCAAAAGTTTAAAAAACGTTGTCGGCTTATTTGTGGTTCGCCGCAAGTATCAAGATCACATCACTTCCAGTTTTTTTCTTGTATGGCAACATGTTGACTAATGTGGCCCCCTCTGGAGTCGCTGTTGAGATGACTGTCGCATGTGTCCAATAAGAAGCGTGTTGAGGCCAAAGTTTTCGGGGGGGGAATAAGGGGAAGCTCATCTGGGGAACATGTGACCTAAAAATTTTAGTTATTAATTTAATGCAATTTATAAGCTTTTTTAAAAAAAATTGTCAAGGCCAATATTCACCTACGTAACCCTATTGCTCTTGTCGTGTTGGAATAGGTTTGTAGGTTTTTTCTTTAAATATTTCTTACAACTGACACTTGATAAAATAATTTGCGCTTTAATGTGACCACAATAAACGAGAACGTTTCCATCAAGTAATGGAGTAAAAAGAAATCCCACATTAATTCCCTTTAATCAGCAGATGGATCAGAAAGATTTCCCTTCACACAACTTGGGACAGCCGTGCCTATTCAAAACACATTAGACAAAGTGTGACACCGTCACGGTAGCAGATGTTCTTTACATTTCTCCCCATTCCTAACCTATTTCCTAGTCACTAAACCACCAAACCTCTCTCTCTCTCTCTCTCTCTCCTTTCAGTCTCCCCAACAGCACACAAACCAACACAAGACAAAGAGAAACAAGATGAATTAATACCAAGAGGGGTCCCAGCGGTATTGAGAGGGGATTGTTTTTTGTTCTAGTTGAAAATATTTCTCACTTTTTAGTGGAGCGCGCTCTGCTCCCACATGTATTGTCTGGCTGTGATCATGTGTCAGAGCTGTACAAGTGGGATGTGGGGCCGGGTGCCCGGCAGGCTTGTCTGAAGCAGACGGCTTGTTTGCGTGTACTTAACAGCTCCTCACAGCTGTGTTCTCTCCAAATGTAACAGGAGAAGACCTCATCCATCAGAAAAAAGGCATTCTCCCTTTCCCCCCCTCCCTCCTCTTTTCTAACTCTTCTCTTCTCTCTTCTCCTCCCCCAATTTTTTCGTTCAAGTGCGTCCATTGCGAAAATGTCAGCAAACAGGCGAGAGGTCGCGTCAGGGGTCAGCCTCTGAATCGGCGTGTTAGCCCAGCTTTTCTCTCTTTTCAAGAGGGTGTGCATTTCTCAAGAAGTTCCTTATAAGCAAGTCACCCAGGCTCAACACATGTTGGAGGAGGGGGGGAGAGAAATTGGATTGTGCCTGTGACAACACAGACGCAACCTGTCCAAAAGTAACTTGTCTAACAGCTTGTTTTAAGTAAACTTTGCCATTACACACTGAGGATTTTAACACGTTGTTCAAAGCTCGCTCAATGATCTTTTGGTCTGAAGTCATAAAGTCCTGTCTAGCTCAGGAAGTGGAACATAAAATTATCTTTTTTTTTCAAGGGCCAGAATTAACGACACAGTGTACGCAGGCAAAAATAAAGTCTTATCCTGTGTTGAATCTGATCCGTCTTCCTCTGGAAAAAAAAATGGACCGTGTCATGCTCCCAGGTTAATGGCTGCAAACTGTCACGTTGTTTCCGTGCACATCATATTGTCGTTAGTCACCAGACGTACATCGTAACCTTTATGCCTCTGATTAACCCAGAGGGCTTAGGAGGAGGTGGGAGCCGAAGTTTCCAAAGACAAGAAATCCAGCTCGGGGGTTGGTGGGTTGGTGGTGGGGGCTGTGCTCACTTTCACCCTCTCCTCTGGTCTGGCTCAGTGCACAGCCTGTAAATGTTGCACTTTGATTTCACATACGTGACGATAAATTAAGGGTCATTTATCAAAGTTGCTTTGTTGCTGCCTGACAAAAGCCACTTTGTGCATAAATTACTGCCGGGAACAAATACTTTTAGCCGGCGTCCGCGTCATTTGAAGTTGGCAACGAGGATTTACATACTGAGAGTGATACGTATGAGAACGTGTGCATGATTAGCTGTTGTATTTTACATTTTAAGCATTAGGTTGATGTGACTTACTGTACAGTAAACATGGCAGTGGAATATGCTCCTTTTTTTCCACATCAGCAACATCAAAAGCAAGTGATGCAGGTAAAGTAAAGTGGCTGGGAAAGATCCATAAGGAGGAAAAATAACACATTTCAGAACAAATATGAAGTCCATCATTTGTTCATGTGCTGCTTTGTGGAAAAAAAAAACAAAACAGCAATAACGCATTAGAGACGAAGCCAAATTGGAAAGAAAAATGAAATTTACTGTCCTTTACTTCTGTCTGATGCATTCTTCATTTACAGCCTGTTATGTACATAGAATTATGAGTACAGAAAACTCCTGCGAGTGAAGACTTGCGCTGGCACGGAGCGCAGCTGATCAACACAATATGAATTCACAGTGTTGTGTTTGTGTGCTGTAGGAATTTTTGATTTAGCGTACAGGGAAATCCTATTTTTTTATTTATTTTTTTTTACACCACATTCACATCATATTTTGTGCGGTAATTTCACCAGGCGCTTCCACAAACTCCAAAGACTGCGTGAAATGTGTTGATATTGTAGACGACTATATGAAATTGATTTAAGGCGACACATGCGAGCGCTCGGATAAATGCAAAACACAATGCAAACTTGGGAAAATCCTGCTTATACTATAGAGCTCATGGAGTGACATGCCAACAAGCGTGTGTTCATGTATTGGATCCCCAGCCTTGTCTTCTGGGAACCGACTAATTGCGCTCGAACAGAAATAGAGCTGAGAAGTCTGAGTGTGCTCCTGGAGAGACGCCCCCAACCCACAACCCACCTACCAACCCCCCGCTGGTTCTACTTTCTGATTTGCTTTATGCCTGCTGTAACAAAAGTGCAGACGCCGAGTGAAAATGTCACATTTTGAACTCTCGAGAGAGTCCTAAGTCAATTCAGCTGCAAAATCTGAAGTATCTGGGACTGGGGCGTGTATTATACTCTGTTAATATCTATAATGCCTGTGACATCCGCTGCTCCAAACAAGTCACAGTCGTGCGCGAGGCGTGATATCTCCAACTTTGGTGACAAGAGGACTGGATCCTGCTACGCACAGCCTGTCTGGTTATAACACTGATATTAGAGAGGCTTTTACAACATGCCGAGGGAGTGCTCGATATCCAGCAGGCACACGAGAACCGCGCCCCTGTTTTCTCCCGCTGGTGTGTTTGTGTGTTTTCCGTGCTCCACATGTCCTGCAGATGTAGACAAGGCAACGAGAGAAGGAAGGCTTTTCTGTCCGGTCTGTCTAAGTGCACACCAGTTATCTGCGCACAAAGGAGTACATGTGCGCTCACATAATGAGTACACACACAAACCCAGACTGTCTGGATGACTGACAAAAACTTGGCTGAGTCGAGTGCAGTAGCTCTGCTATCTTGCAAGAAAGTGAAAGAGGAGGAGGAGGAGGAGGAGGAGGAGGAAGGACAGAGTCTGGTCGGAGTAACTACGTAACTTGGGTTAGTTGCTTCTAGCAGACCGCGGGGCTGCCTGACTTACTGTGCCTGACACACACACACCGAGAAGTGACAGTCTCGCAGCAAGGGATGACGTTTGCAGCAGGGAGAGGGAGCGAACTCCTTCCCTCCACTGCACAATCGCTCCTCTTCACTGCCTGGTAATAGGAGGGGAAGGAACGGTGCAAAAAATAAGAAAAAAAAAAAGAAAAGAAAAAACCCTTTGCGGGTGACAGCCCAAGAACTTTTGGGAGTCAGAGAGTTAGCACCAAAGTTCCCTGTCAGCCCATTAAAGATGTGAAGCTGGCATCTTGGGTCTATTGAAACCATATGTGCGAAAGAATTCCTCTGCTGGTAAGACATTCCAAATACTGTCCAAGAGCCAAAGACTTTGGTGTTAGTCTAATTTAAGCAGTATGTTGGGGAGAGCTCGCCGCGCTTTGATCATGTGGAGATCGTTTGGTACAAATTGAACTAACCCCAGCTCCGTTTCTGGTGGATCACAACCGTGGATTTGTTGAATTAAACGCTTCGTTGAATGCAGTCTGCACATGAAAAGAAAGTTGCTCTTAGGAATCCGATAGCGGGTTTTTCACCTAGCCAGCAGGTCCGCTTCTTTATTACTTTTAAACTCAATCCACGCCGGGTCCGTGCCGCTTTAACGAGACGGGGGCCGTGGCCTGGAGGAGATCATGTTCTGAGGGGAGACAGACAGAAATCACCTGGGCTATGTAATAGAGAACATATTGCACCGAAACCTCTAAGCATGGACTATGATGGATCAGACTGTACATGTATACATTCTCCATCCTCGGTTTCTTTGATACACCTTTTTTCATGGGACCTCTGACCTTCGGCTACAAACCTGCACACTCACTCACTAACTCACAGCTGCTATCTAGCACACGCTCTTTTTTCCCCCCGCTGCCTGTTTCCCCACTTCTGACTTCATTCGGACTAACTTCTCACTTCACAAAAGTATGGATATTTACTGACGACTTACGATCAAACAGCAGCCTTTTGTCCGCGTGCGAGAGCAGAAAACACTCGCTTGAGACCGGCTCTTTTTTTTCCTCTCAGTGACATGTTTCACCACAGCACCCTGCTGTGTCCATATGGGTTCACCGTCACACATCGAGGGCAGAGGGCCTGCTTATCTGTGCTATTGATTTTCTCATTGGCTCCGCTCCTCGTTTGGTAAATGAAAACATGCTGTGAGCAGGAAACGAGACTTGGAGCTCGAGACGTCTGCATGTCCTTAAATGTGCCGGTGCTCAGGAAAGAAACTCCTCTGGTTTGCTCTCACAACGTGGTGAGGTGCTGAAAAGGCTCACCACGTGTCTGTCTCCTCTGTTTTACTTTGTTTTCGTAGATTAGCATAGCAGGTTATCAATCACTGGAAGGCAACATAAGTAACCAATTTTGTTTTCTGAGCGATCTAAAGCATGACTGTGAGTTTAAATATAATGTTGAAAATAAACTTTCTGTGAAATGTCAGTCTGGTTAGATGAAGGGGTTTAAGGATGCTAAGCCTCCACTCTTACCATACACACTGCTCTGTGTTACAAGGCTGAAAGAACAATAAGAAAAACAGGGCTGAAAAAAGGGGGAAGGTGGGAGTGGAAGAGGAGGATTCATGCCCCTGGTGCACATGTGCAGGCCTCTCCTGGCATCAGGTAGGAGCTGATTGATCGCACTTCAAAGGCAGGAAGTACTGGATAATTAAAGCTGCAGTATAAATAGATAGCATACTCCATACACCGGATCATATGTTTGATAACAAACGGGGGGCTGTACTTCGCGTTCAGGCCGGTCTTTGCTCTGTCCTGAGAATCACAAAATTTACATGCCCTTGTAGTGGAGAATAAAAGAACCTGCAGACCAACCTGTGAATAATTAAGGGTGCTTTTTTTCCCCCAAGTCACAGCGCGCTCGCATCGTACATGTGAGGTTGTTTTCAGAAAAGGTATTGTTGTTTTCTTTAAGGAAAATGCAGTAATACAAATTGTGCTCATTCGGAAAAACAACATATACAATTAGACACAATTTATAGCCAAATTTAATCGACACACTTCACAAATCCAGCGGGTGTCCTAAAAATGCGTAAAATAAATAAGAACTGACATAAGAGCATAGAACATAGTGACATTGAAACTAATAACAGTGCAACAAGAATAATTAAATTTTGCTTCTTTAAGGTTTATTTGTATTGGGACAAGCATGCAGCATAAACTGACAACACTTACAGCCTAAGCTAATTTACAATGCCCGTCCCTAATGGCCTTTAAGATACATAAAACTCAACAACAAACACGTAAGAGACAATCCAAACAAAAACTCGACATAAATACAGACGAGAAAAAAAAAAAGCAGATGGAACAATATAAGACACTCTGTAATACAGGGACAATAAAACACCAGAAAACAAAAAGCACTACATGACTCTTCCCTCTCCAAAAGCTGAAAATTAATGATCCGGTTTGAGTTCTGCAAGTTCCAGTGTTGATACCAATTTGTAATTTTGTTTGTCACTCCGAGGAATTTTACACACGAGTAACAAACTTGCTTCTGCACCTGTTATGTAAGAAATAATCATAAGCAGCCGAGCGCTGCTGCTGATTGCACCAATAGGGAAAAGCTTGCAAAAAAATAATAGCACCACAAATAAACAGGCTTTACATAAGTGCACGCACTGAGGACGCCCAAAAACAAAGTTCCACAGCATAAATCACCTCGGCAGCCGTCACAAAACCCTAACGTGAACTATTTGAAAGCGCTTTGTCCTGTTTTATTTGTATCACAATCATGGTTTCAAAGATTCCCACTAAAAGCTGTGTTAATTGAAGGGTACAGCGGCCTCGACGCTCAGTAGACACAAAACCTAGCCAAATACACGCAGGGCGACTGTAGCAGTTAAAAACACAATGCCGTTGGTGCGAGAAAGGCTGTGCAGTGGCTGCGTTTGGGATAGATGTGGAGAGACGAGGAGACAAATCTCCCACTTATGGTTAGTACACACACCAGCGCTGCCTTTAAGAGCTGCACAAACAACACTGCACCACAAACAATAGTGTAGTCTGCCACTATTCACTATAGATTGTCAACCCGACCGCCCTGTGGCTAACGGCCACCGCCTGCCTTTCTATACAGGCGTCACGCGGTTGGCTTGGCCGCAGGCACCATGCGAGTACAAGAGCGGAACCGTAAACCCAAACCAAAGTAACTGAACACACAGGAAGGTCATGCAGGATGGTTAGACAAGTGCCTGGTAGTGGAGGGACTTTATGTCACTGAACGAGGGTTCGAACTTGCTCCAAATATTGGTTAACGCTTAACAACACAAAAACACAACAGGCAGTCATTTGATTATGAGCTGTGTGAGAGAGTTTTGTTCTCTATAGAAATTATGCGTTCGCAAGGCGGCCTGCCCGACCTACAAACCCCAGAAACATCAGTTTTTCATACTAACTATCATACTAACGGGAGCTTCAAATAAACATCAGTGTAGCACATACATATGGGACGAAACTACATCCAGTTATACTGATTACACAGATGCATTTGTGAGAGTCTTCTTGTAAATGATAGAGACAAGCGACAAGCAGGGCCGGAGCTGGGACAGATGTGGGGGACGAACAAGAAGGGAGCACAGTCCAGGAGAAACCAGGGCTGGGGTTCAGGGTTACATCTCTAACCAAGGTCTTGGGACTCCAGGCGGAGGGTAAAAGGTCTACTGGCTGCAGCTGGGCTTTGTGGTTAAAGTAGTGGGCAGGCCTTAATGGATTTGTGATGATGTATCTCTGAATTCTTGCCTAAGACCCCTGACTGGGAGTGGGCTCAGGATGCTTATCTCTGCGGACATCTTGGCCCAGCTTCAGGGTCTGGGATCCGGTTTCACCTGCCCATGGGAGAAATCCACCAGAACTGGAGTAACTGGGGATTAGTAGGGATGACCCTGGGAGCAGCGTAGCAACATTTGAGACCACTAAGGAGAGAAAAGTTGTTTGACCTTGAGGCATGGACAAGGTGAAAACTAAGAGAGATTATTAGATTAGTTGAAGTGAAACATAACACCTGGATGTATCAGTGCTCCAAGGGATATGATTTGGTTGTAAACGGCATAATGGGTATTATGGTACTTAAAAAAGAAGCAATTATTAGATCATTTTGTGATTTTGTTAAAGTAAAACAAAAATACAAAATGCACACACCTCACAATGATGCCAGAGACCACTAACGCCCTCCACATGGTACTCCGGGGTAACAAAGCACATTGCATGTTATCCAAGAACTGGCTAAGTGAGTCATTCAGGTTACATGAGTAAGAAGTCACCCTACAGCAAACCAGCCCCATTGACGCTGGTTGAAACCACCCAAGGTCAGAGCCCAGCTTCTCTCATGACCGGCCAACATGTCTTCAGGCCAAAACCTTGCAGACGCATTACAACAACGCTCCCGTCAAAGGCCGGCGCCTGTGCCCCCCGTGCCTCTACCCTCTCCGAAAACCCTGCAACCAGAGAGCTCCTAAAGGACTCGTCACCTTGTCTCTAGGCTGGAGCCAGCAGAGCAGGGAAAGCCGCCACTTCAATCATCTCGGGGTCATGGGTCACACAGGTCAAATAGCTCGGCTGAGATCCCCAACCCCTCCCCCATGTCACAGTGACGGGCAGTGGTCAGTGTCATGGGCCGGACTCTGAATACAACCAAACCCAGATCCCGTTGAGACTGCGGGGAGTGGACTTACGTTGGGACATCAATACCGTGGTTCAGTGGTGACTCTATTGAGAGGCTCATACAAAGGGTGCTCTCTGAGTGATATGTCAATTATCTGCTGCGGTTTAAAAAGTTATACTTCACTTATCATCACCCTCCCCTCTTAATAGAGAGTTATTTAATTTTGCTGTTGTACAGGGAGGCCAACGTTTTTTTTAAGGTACACTTCAACATTCTTTAAGGTCAGAGAGAGAGAGAAGATGTGGAGAGCAAGAATGAGCAAAGGAAATTTAAGTCGGAGTGAACAAAAAAAAAACCCGATTTACCCTTTTGTGCACACTCAAAAAAAAAAAACTGTAAATGGGCCCAGTTTGTAAGGCTGTGTTAACAAGATAATCCAAAAGTCGGGAGGGTGTTTTTTTAACAAGGGTGTTTTTATGATCTCTGTTACAATAAAATGAACAGGTAAAACACTGAGTGATTAAACATAATGAAGAACAGATACGGCTGACACCGTCTTCGGGATCCCTAATGAAAGATTACCCTGCACTTTGAAGAGTTTTACTGCCTCCGTAAATCAAGACTAAATACTTATTATTTGAGGAGGTATTAAGGGGTTGCAGTGGCTGTACTATGTGCTAGCCTGTTTACGATTAAGAAGGGGGCGGGAAAGCGCATTGGGGATTTCATTGGGGATTTTATAAGGGAGCCCCTGTATGCCCTGGAATTCCAACACTTGAGGGGTAGCCCCCGCCAGCGTGTTGTGCGAACATGTAATGTCTTTTGTGCAACAACACGGTGACATGACAAAGTCTGAGTGAAAGCAGATCACGGTGAACCTGTGTGTAAGTCCTTCAATACCCCCTGACATCCCAGCCCTGAGCTCTGGGATAAAGAACAAAAGAAGAGGAACAGGTAAACATGTGCTAACAGCTAGCCTGGTACTTGTCTGCCTGGATTAGCTGTGTTGTTTGGTTTTTGGACCCACCACATGTCTTTCACCACTCGTGTAGCTGGAGATGAGTCATGTCAACGATTAAGACTAAAAAAATATCACTCTTTACCTCCTTTTTTTTCCCACGGACACCAAGAATCAATCACATTCCAGCTCCGTGTCAGATCAGTTTTGCTCTTGACTAATGTTCTTTTTTGCTGTGGGCTGTTGACCCTGCTCCCCCTGGCTGACAGGAGCCAGAGCTGGGAACCAGTAATCAGGGTCAGAAACTTTACTACAGGCTCAAGAAGGCCTTCAGAAGGTGGCGGATCTCCCCCGATGATAAAAACACGTTCACACTAGAAGACACCACTTTTACCATGTCCTCTAAATGTCAACCGCGAGGGGATAACGCCGGTGTTGTAAATCACACTGCGAGTGGGGCAAGCTGGGAATTCTGACCTAACAGGGGAATGATAAACAAAAAACGATGGCATGTTTTTTAGGCTTTGAGTCCTTTCAAAAGCAGAGGTCAGTCCGCATAGGCTGAGGTCATATGCTATACCCCTGTAAAAATACTGCAGAGCGAGTGGTTTCAATTTGCTCAAGTGATTAAGTTCACGCCAGCCCCCAGTGCACTGGCAAGGGTCATTTGTGCTTGGCCGAGTTGCTGATGACGGTAGTGGAAGAGTGATGCTAACCGTGAGCATTGGTACTGACGTGGCATTAGGTAGGTATAACAAGACTCTGAATCATGGGGTGTGCTACAAGGTCTAGCTGAGGTTACAAGAAAGCTATTTTTTGGCTCCATCTCTCCGACCGGCCCTTTTGTAAATAAAAAAAAAAAATTGGCAAAAGCTCAAAGTCAAACCTGTCAAACCTCGTGTAGCCCTTTTTAAAATTGAGTTTGTTCAGACGGTGCAATAGCTCTCCCATACTAAGCAGCGAGAGGAACTTAACATTGACAACAACAGTTTAATTAGCAGTAAAGACACATTCCCCTTTAATAAGTGCAGGAGTTTACTTATAAACCGTCTATATTTGCTCTGAGGAGAAGCTGTTGGAATTTCACGAGGCTCTGTAACCCCGGACCTGACAGCGTCTGCCACTAACAATTCAGCTGTGTAGACAATTGACAGTGTTGCAGTCATTTTGCAAAAGGGGATTGCTGTGCACTGCTGTGTGTTTGGGGGGCTGGCAGTGTAACACCAGATGTGAGCTGTGCACTGCGGCATCAATAATAAAAAAGTCCCCCCCCCCTCAATCTTAACTCTTCTCTCAGTCGCATCAAACCTTATGGTGAACAAAAACACTGTCTCAGGTAGCTAAATTATTGATACAACCGCAATTTAAAATCTCCCCACTGCAATTTTTCGCGATGTTTCCCTTCTCAGCTGCAGCTCCTATTGTTGATTTATTTATTTATGTATTTGTTTTCACTCTGTGTTTGGGTGTTTTTCCCGTTTTTTTCATTTCTGAAGGGGGGGGGGGGGGGGCGGGGGCAGGGTGTTTTTCTCCATTTTTCACCTTTCACATCTTGTGGAATTCAGCGCTCTCATTTCCTCCCTGTGATATGGAGTGCGGCGCTTCAGAAACAACTGTCAGGTTCAAATCAAAAATGGGTGGAGTGGGTGTAATATTGAACTACTGAACACAAGCCGAGACTTGAGCGATGGATATGGCACCCGATTTTTTTTTTTTTTCTTCCTCCCCTCCACTTCTTCCTTTGCCTTTGTCAGCTCCGGGGGTTTCTCTCTGTAGTCAGAACAATGCGTGGGTGATGTCGGCACTCGGAAGGAGATGTTCTGTACAGCGATTTAGTACAAATGCATCCCATAATGATCATGTTTTGTTACCTTTATGCACCTCCAGCATCGGTTCCACTCCCCTGGAAAAATCTGAGCGCCATAAACAGCTACAGAGGCTGCTCCCTTTTAGCCAACTATTTACCACCGCAGCTTTGCTCCACTATCAGACTGATGGAGGCTCCTCTTCATCTCCCGTGCAAGCGCTCCGCAACCAGCAGGTGCGTTCAGGGAATAGACAAAATGCGCGCGCAATACGTACACAGCCGAGCTGTGGGAGGGGTGCACACACGACACACACTCCTTACGCTGCACACCTGCTTGCACATGTACACATCAACAAATGTAGACTCTTTTGCATCAGCTGACACACACACTCAAACACACACACTTGTTCTGTCTAGGTAAGATCCCACAGCTGTTCGGTAGACACAGTAAATATCCGCATGTGATGTAGGTGGAACAGCTTTTTGGCTGTGACACCCGAAAGTGTTCAGCCGTTCCACTGGTGTGGGCACTTAAAACAATCTCCTGTCATGTCACACCAAAGGCCCCCTTAGCTTTACAATAACAGAACAGGTTGACAAAATGAAAACTCATTCCTCCCTCATTTACGCGTCATTTCAGCCCTGACCCTGGCAGTAAAACATCAAAGAGCTTTTGAGGCCTGCTCTTATTTCAGCCTGCTTTAGAGGGACAGCTGAGGAGCTCTGGCAGTCCGACATGAGCTGCGAACGGGATTTTTTTTTTTTTTTTTCAGACCCCTATTCGCTCACAGTGAAAACCCTGACTCGTATAGCCAAAGCACGGGGCGTTGTTATGGGTTAGAGTAATGGTTATGGGATCACAGATGGTTATCTGCGGTAGCATGCACAAAACGGAAGCACACTAACTCAGATTCTCCGCAATTCGGCGACCATAAATTTCAGGCAAATGATGAGTAAACGGGCCTGCGCCGAGCAATAAAGTTGCGGCGGAATTAGGAGATTATTCAAACGTGATCATAAAATGTTTAAATCAGAATCATAATGGTTACATCATTCTCCTCGTGTCAGACTCATACACCTACCCCGCCCCCGCTGGCTATAACCATGGTAACCGAAGAAGCCCCAGGGATGGTGAATCAATAGCAATATGCCAATCTTTATCTAAGCAACCCCCACTCCCCATCCTTGTGTAGCGCTGTCACTTTAGATCTAATGATCTAACCTATGAAGCATTGATGAGCAGCCGGCTAGTGCGTCACTCTTCATTCGCTCACACACGCACACACTCACAAACGCACACTTCTCTGTTGAGACGATAACAATTGAATTACGTCTGTCATGTCGGCGATATTACTTTGCGTTGCATCTTCAGTGAATACAGCGCGATCACGAAGAAATCGTGGCAGACCCGCATGAAAAACCGAAACGCGTGATGGAGAGAACTGAGGTCAGCCATTTTGGTCGGTGTCACCGCTGCACCGGCCAGGACACAAATGGATCAGTATTGACCAGTGTCATTGACCTCAGAGACCTCTGCTCTCCAGCCAATCTGCACCAGGCCTTAGGGGCGATTATGACATTTACTCAAACAGATTATAATTTCAAATGACTGTTTAAAAAAATTCCCCCGTGGAGCAGACAGGGGAGAGCGGTGGTTAGGAGGGAGAGAAAGCGGTCGAAAAGAATGGACTCGAAATAATCAATAGGAAATGGACACACAACAGAGGCCCTGCAGGCTCTGCAGATCAATAAGCCGTGTTAAGTGGCGGTGATGCCCTCCATTGATGAGCAAATGGCTGTACAGGCTGTCCTTGCTCCCTCTGCCTCTTTCTCTCCCTCTCACTCCAGTGGGTCAAACAGCGGGGCCAGGTGGTTAACCACATGTCGCCTCCAGACATTGCACACCAGGGCTTGGTCTCTGATACGCCGAAACCGGTCAGCTGGTCTGCTCTCTGCCCTGCCCTCCACCCTCAGAAAGCCCCCCTGCTCCCCGTGCAAAGCTGAGGGGCATCGCGGGAGGTCAAAAGTCCTGCTCCTGCATGTAATGGAACAGTTACTAATTTTTCGACCCAATCCACCATTAAATACATACCTCTACTCTACCAAAGGGAATTACATCCTTTATGCTGCCATTTGCTAATGTTCAAAAGTGATCCAGTGACTGTAGATGGATAGAATATAAGAAGAGCAAAAGATGGCTCCTTGAGTGTGCAGGGCCGATGTGCATAAAGAGGTGAAGAACTTGCTGCAGCCTCGAAGAGTCACAATGAAAGACAAATGGAAGTTATACCAATCGGATACACCGCATTGTAAGTCCTGTCTGCCTCCAACAAATGTGAAATATATTACTCACTGGAATAGTGTCTGTTGTTTCAAAACAACACCTGTTGGGCGTCCCATTCCGGGCCATCCACTCCAGTGTAAATCAAAGCCGTGCCGCGCGCCAACATGTGTATACGAAGCGGAGAGAGCCGCGCGAGGCAACGGGAGAGGGGAGGCTTGTGTCTCTCCCTCCAGTGTTGTGTTCATCATATCCTCACCAGTACTCCATCTTATTACTTCTGCCATATGACACACACCTCAGATCGCACGACCCATGAATAATATACGACCACACCACCTCAGCACAGATGAAAGCGCACGCAGTGCACTGTGGGTCGGATGCAGTGGGCAGAGATGCGAAGGTAGTCGGAGGGAGAGGGAGGATGATGAGGAGGAAGAGAGTGTATACAGATACCATGCAAAGGCCTGTGATTCTCAGTCAGTGTGTGTGTGTGTGTGTGTGTGTGTGTGTGTGTGTTCTTCATCCCTACCTCCAGCTGCAGCAAGGGTGACAGCACACATCAGTGACAGCTCGAGGTAGCAGCCAGTGGCACCTGAAAAGAGTGAAGAACGAGAGAATAAGGAGGCAAAGGGAACAATGAAACAGTAGCACACCTAACACACACTCACAGCACATGTACACACACACATACACACGCACACACAGGGGAAAGCATCCCTCACAGGAGAGCTGATCAGCACGAGGTAGTTTGCCCGTCTGCGCTCTGCAGGGACATGGCGTTTCCCCCTCTCGGGGTCGGGAAGAAAAAAACAAACACTACTTTTGATCATCAGGCCCGGCTCCTCACCTCGGAGCTTTTTGGAGACGAGGCGCAGATTCTGAACACAGCATCACAACACACATGGGTGATAACACACGCTGGGAGACACAACTGACACGCAAATACTAAACTCTAAATGCAGAGGAACACACACACACACACACACACAGGGCGTATGTAGAGAGGTGTATCAAACAGCAGAGCAAGGGATTAAGTGTGAAAAAAAAAAAGTGATCCCGGATACTACTTTCAGCAACACCCACTAAAAAAACATTGTTCCCACAAGCCTCAAGTTGTCCATTGAGGAGGAAGACCGTTACGTCACACCAACAGCTGTTAAATGATATGAGCTTACACTTAATTTTTTATAGTCACCCACTGCATATGTTTCGCATACAACAGTGATGCGTGCAGTGTTGGGTTCCCTTTGTGAATTGCGAGCTTTGTGTCACTGTAAAAAAAAACTATTCAGCAGCAAATCCTACCAGGAGCCAGCGAGCAGCCAACAAAAGGATTGTCGTGGCGAGCAGGCTAGCACCCGCCGTCGGTGGCGGGAGGAGACAATGGCGATGAGCGTTTCAGGATCTTGACCTGGGCTACCTTCACTTCACCTCAGGTAGACAAGGTTAAGATGGATGGCCCTAATTAAAAGAAAGGGCCTCTCTTCTTCACAATAGCGTCAGGTTTATTTTACAGGAACTTTAACGGGGCCTTTTGTGGGGAGGTAATTATAGGGTAAAGTGATTAGAGCTCCCCGAAGGCATGGAGGTGACAGACAGACGCGGCGGAGTAACCCAAGTAACCTTTCAATATGACATCTCTTCCTATTGTCATTCACACCGTGCACTAATTTCAACCATGCAGCGTGCATTGACGCTCCGCCTCGTGCACTCTCTCTCTCGCTCTCTCTCACTGTCATTACACTGTGTATGAGAACAATGCGCATATTGCATATAATGTGGATCTGGCGAACTCTAGACAAAAGGTTATGGAGATCATTTTTCCAATGAGGAGGTGGGGGGGTGGTCATGTTGGCATAAGGGCAGAGGCGACTGAGTTTCCTCCACAACAATGGCTGCAGACTGACCTAGCAAATCTTTCGAGCCAAGGGCTGGATGCGGAGCAGATGACGTGCCTCGCCCCGACCGTTTAACATGACTGGTTATGCCAGCTACGAGACCTGCCCCCGTGGGACTTTCTGAGGCGGAAATGTGTGTCGGGCATAGCAAAGAATGCACTAATCTGCTGTTTATTAAGTGTGGGGTAACTTGAGATTGGCGATTAAATGGAGATTTGAGCGCGATATAGCTGCTCCATAGGCGCAGTCACATGGCTCGTCTCGGTTCAACATATGGGCCCTCGCTAAATGTGTGAAAGACTGCGAGTAGCGTGTGCACTGTCAGGCTTGCCAATCAACAACCCAGCCTGTGACAGTGAGCTGCTTAACAAGGATTTCATGTCCCTGATATTTCTGATATTTCTGTGAAGCGAGCAGGGGACTTGATCATATCTTTCTAGCGGGGGGGGGGGGGACGATGTAGGAGCAAGAGCTGAGAGATGTGCCAGCACCAGCTCTTGTCATTCAAGGGGGCTGAGTTTTTGGATTTGGGGTTAGGGAAACAAGATAATGTTCACTTAAAAAGTCACAGAGTCGTGTTTCAAATGCCTGCACCCGCTCCTCTGTGGCTCCTGTGATCCTGCAGAGAGCTTGCTTCCACTACATTTATCTCTAACCTTTCTGTGTGCTTGACTTAATGTGTCATTGTGTCGGAGGGGGGTGTATGCACACTTTTGCTGTGTGCACAGAGAGTGATCTCTTTTCGGCAGGCTTGTTTGAGTGCGCTCGAGAAACCATTGCCACATACTTAGATATCACTACCAAAGCTATTCGGAGAAGCAATTAAAATCTGTTTAGCTGTCTGCATGCATGAACGCACCCACCCATACCAGGCTGTCTGAGGAGTCCGGGAAGTCAGATACTATTATTATGCCCCAGTCTCCGTGGCAAAAGGCTACATGGGTCAGTGTCAGCCGTGAGGTTAGATAGGCAAACTTATGGTTTCCAAATTATTGTGTTAGGTCCCATTTCAGAGTGATTAAGACCATGAGCAAGGCAGTCTGTCATTACCAGACTGCGCCTGCTCACGTTAGATGTCTATGGCTCTACACAGTGATGATATGAGTCGTAGAAAGTAACTTCTATAAGCACAGTACTGCACCAGATGCATCTTTTAGTTTCTCATACTTCAGGTGCAGTTTCCTCTTTTCTGTTACATTTTCCTTCAATTCAGCTGTCATGAGTTTTACAATTATTTGACAACTTGCAGATTTAGTTTAATAATAGAAAATATAATCAGTGAATAAGTATGATGTAACATTACAGATAAAGATAAAACATTCTTTTGGCTCTAAAAGAGGAAATTCACAAGCTGCACAGCAGATAAACTATATAAAGCAGCTCAACACATTAATGCATCAACAATAATAATCCAAAATGTAATTGACATTATTCTGACATATGCCATACTTCATATTGAGTAGTTCCACTTTACAGATGTTGAGTATAATTTGATGCTCACACCTTTTTGTGCTTTTATTTCAGGAATTTAAATGTGACTTTTGCTCATAACAGAGTATTTCAACAATGTGCTATTACTACTGAAAATACAGAAATAAAGAAAGTAAAGACCCTTCAATATATTTGTTAATTTGACTAAACACATTGTTGAAATTGCATCTTTACTGCCTCAATATGTTGATGATGTTGTGGCTGGACCACTTGCTTATTCAGCCATGACCCTGGAATATAACTTAAAGAAAAACGTGTTGATTCATGTTGTAATATGAGTAGAAGAACAGCTAAAAGGTGAACTGAGGATGGTTGAGAGAGCAAAGGCCAGGGTACTGTCTTTAGAGACACGAGGCTCTTTCATAGGCTATGAGGAACAAATGGGGGTCCGATGGTTTGTTTGTTTGTTTGTTTGTTTGTTTGTTTGTTTGTTTTGTTGTTTGGGGGAGTTATTGTAGATTGTGTGTCAGTGTTCTGGTCCACACTCAGGTGGTGCAGGTGGTGACAGTAATGCACCAGAAAGCTGGATGCCATCTACGGCAAAACAAGGAGAAGAAGATGATAGGAGATTTTGATATTTTTATTTATTTTTTAATTTGTCTTTAGTGATTGAATTTTCTGTTTGGAGGAGGTCACCATTAAAGATTCATTACTTTCCATTAAGTGAGTCCACCTGAAGTCTTTTTTATGGATGCTTTAAATAACGTCCATCATCACTCTGTGTACTTCAAACTTCTGTGCATACAAAGAGGAAGGTCAGTCTTTCCTTTCATTATCTTCTTTTATAAATATTATTTTTCCATTTATATCATGGGGTAGATATAATGTGATACCTGCTGGTTATGTGTACCTATTTTTTTTGTCTCCCAGAAAGTAGCCGAGTAACCCCTAACATTTCACAATCTTACAACCAACGTGTACGTGATCAACAGTATCCTTTAGACCCAGTATATATCTTTCCCTGTTCATGTTCTAAGAAAATATTTTTTTTTAGGGTTAATTTCATCATAAGTGCATCATGACTCCTCCCATCATTGTTAGCTAGTTAGAGATTTATTTTTACTAATGAACAGATGAATGCATTTTGGTGTGTGATGGTGATTTTTTCTTCTAAATCAATACACAGTGTTGGAGACTACAGCTCATCACACAACCCGCATCACACACATCATTACAGGACAGAGCTCTAGTCAACAGAGGATCTCCTGTGCGCTCCCCGCACACTGAGTGATAAAAGCAGACATCAGATGTCTGTAACATGAGTTATATGGGCCCATTATAACATGTAGTAGCCCTTGTTGATTCTGACCCTGGGCGTAGCGGTGAGTTCACACTCAGCTGAGTGTGTCAACCACACACAGGCATGCCTCTGTGTCTTATCAAAGCCAAACCAAAAGCCATTTTAAGACGCTCATATAAATCACTTAGCGGCCAATAGAGGTGTGCTTTATTGCGGCCACTGGACAGGGCCTCTTTTGTCAGCTAACGTTCTTTTGATAGTTTTGCCAATCACAGCTAATAATGCATCTGATAAGATAAGCTGTGGCGGGCCTCTCTCTTAGTGCAAGGGGATTTTGCAGGGACCCTCCTAGTCGTGTCAATACTCCTTTGTACGGAGTGTGTCCGAGTCAACACACCTGAGCACATCAGAGGCCGGCGAACTCATCTCGGGTCACAGTGCTCACCCCAGCCGGTGTGCGTGTTTGCACGAGGGTGGGAGCAAACGCAGAACAACAGACCGAGCTTTGTGCCTGCTGTACTAGCCGCACTAATAACGGCCCTCTCAACAAGCTCGCTTGACAGCTGGGTGGGACTTTGAAGAATTCATAATGAAGCAATGCCTCAGATTAGCGCAGGAGCGGCTGCCTTTGAAGAAACAGCTCAGGTTGTGAGGTCCTAATTAGGATTGGCCTATTTTAGTTTGAACACATGCTAAGGAAAGAGTGTTTTGTGGGTAGGCCTGTGTGTTTATGCGTATCATGATGTGTGCACAGGACGCTGTCTGAATAAATTCCTGTGTAACAGTGTGAGTGTGTATGTATGTGCACATATGACGCCTGATTGGATTTTATTATGCTTGTGGGTGCACACATCACACAAAATCAGGAAGTTGTTGGTTTTATATATTTACTTCTGTTTGAGCTGTGAGCTTTTACTGTTTCAACACCTCCGTGTACGACATGTGCATGTGAAAAACAGGTGTGTGCATATAGGTAAGCGATCAGGGGAGGGATCCAAGTGATGGCCTGTGCTCATAGTGGGGCTCATTCAAGCCAGACTGCCTCATTAATGAACATACGTGGGTGCTTGCATCCACACAAACACACACATACAGCAGGCTCCCCCCTCTTAGCTCTTCTTCAATCAGCACGGCTGTGAAACAATGGCGGAATGTTCCGGCCTGTTACCATTCCTCAGTGTCTATCTGATGAAGGAGAGCCCGGGATAATCCAGGCCATCCTTATCAGTGGCAGGGATCCCATTTCCATATTCAGGCCCTGCTGGCTGATAAGAGCAGCTCCTGATAAATGTGTAGTGATGGAGTGATACCTGTGGTCTGAAGCTGATGAGAGCCTTATGAATGGCTAAAGAAGAGAGGTGATGAAGGCGAGGGGGAGGGCGGGTTGGAGGCTGGAGGCTGGACAGTAGCTTTCAGCAGCGCTGATAAAAGCAAGGAGGAAAGGGTTGTGATTAATGTGCCTAAGTGGCCCAGGGTCACAGGCAGGGCCTCGCCAGTCACTGCTCTTAAGAGAGGTCACCTCCACGACCATCCGTCACACAGACACACAGATACACACTCCCTGTCAGTGTGTGTGCATGCTTATGCGTGAGTATGTATAGATTAAACATTGGTGCCAACAGCTATTCAGTATCAGAACGCATTCTAGCAGATCATCTGCACATGTAAACATATGGCATATTACGCAGTCTTTAAATACAGTTGATGGTTATACTTGCATCGGATGCACAAGTGTGCCGCTTCCCAGTGCACAGAGCTGGACACTGAACACTGGGTGGGTGGCACAGAGGGATCGCTGACCACTTGAGGAGGATATATGACCTCCATTTTTCAGCAGCCCTGTCCTTGGGGCCAGACACTCAGACACAAATGCATTATTAATTGGGCTCTGTTTCACTATGTCCATTGCTCCTTTATCAGCATGTCGCCTATCACAAGAGTCATCCCTCATTTACTGGCTTAGAAAAGTGCCCATTCTCATTCTAAGTGACACGACACACAAACGCTGTTTAAAGAATCTCGTGACGTCTGACTTATCCGTTTGGAGTGCACATGTCAAGTTTGACCTGTTTAAAACAAGTGTATATACTACCGGTTGTATTACTGAAGCTAAAAGATTCTGTATTTTCTTACTTTAAATGTGCACTATGTAAATTGTTAAATTGTTACTGGATGCTAATAGGAGGCAGCACATCACCAGAGTAACTGTAGCTTGTTAGCTCAGTTAGCTGGTGCAGCTAGCAGTTCGGACTAGAAGCTCAGGGGACCAGGTCGGACCGAGGCTAGCTAGTTAGCATGCTTGCTATGTACTGCAGCACAGTACATAGTTATCACAATGTTAATACTGCTATTCACACTCTCTTGATCACTGTGATTCAAAAAATAAAATTCTAGAATTCTTACATATTGCAACTTTAAAGATATAATATGTGACATTTCTGCATTAATATGTCTGTCTAATTTTTCACTTCAATTATAATTTTAAAAAACTCAGATGTCCTTAATTTATTCAAGGCAACGGTCAATTGGTCGCTCGTTGCTACGTCTTCTGTGAGAGAGTCAGAGGGTGAGGGAGGAAGTCGGCCAACGAGACTAAGAATGAGTGAAACAACAGAGACAACAATTCTCACTGCTTGTGTCTTTTGTTTTGATTGAGAGACCCCTATTGGTAGAAATCACATACTGTGTATTTAAACTAGTAATGATTGGAATTATTCAATGCTGAAACTATTTTGAAAACTATAAGACCTTGCCGACATCATATCCGCACAACGCCAAGACTGAAACTACTTGGAATAAATACATGTAGAAAAGAGAAGTGTTGTTTTATTTTTCCTACACAATAAGCATTTTGGTGTTTGAGGATGTTGTTGATTTTGCCGTTGTTTTCTCCACAGGGACTTTTACAAAGGGGCCCCCTGTCCCTGGAGAAGACCTTCACCACAGGGAACCCTTAAAAGCACATATTAAAAACACACTGTCTGTCTCCCTCCCATATCCTCACATCCCCAGGCCCCACCACACACTGTAAACAGCTGGCTTCACTGATATTTTATTAATGATGTTCTTTAATTAGTTTAATTACATAGAATCGCGTCTTTGTGCATAATTTCACCCTCCTTCTTAATGAAAAAAAAAAATCCCAACTGCCATTTATGTGTACATAGAAATCTCTGCCCTCTGGCTGAGAGAAGTGTAACTGTGTGTGTTTCTGTTTTTTAGGAAGGCCTTGTTACTGCGAGGTGCTCAAAGTGTGAGTCAGAGCAGAGGGCCGGTTTGCTTTGCATGCTTTTTTGGTGTCAATCAGGCTTTGTTTGCTGATGAAAGCAGGGTGGTGCTGTGAGCCAAGCAAGAGCTTACTCACACAATGTATCATGTTTGGTTTGATTACGCCAGTCTTTCTTCGATTAAAACAAAAAAGCAGCATGTATCCTTTACTAAGCTGCATAACTTGTTCGTTCTTGATTCGTACCTGCCCCGAGGCAACTCAAATTTAATTGATAGATATCATTTCAATAGTGTATTCAATGATCCATCACTGGAGATTACCAAGTAAGGAACTTGGACAGTATCTTCCATAGTTCATCAAACACCCAAAGAGCTCTGGGCATAGGAGTGCCGCATTTCACTGTGACCCACATGCCAAGATGGCAGGTCCACCTGGGACGTTCCTCTGTGTTTGCACTGTAACCTAATAAGAGCAGATCAGTGCTTAAACACAGGGCTTTATTTAGACAGCACAATGGCTAGTCAGCAGCAACATTATCTGACCTCATACATCTTATCATGCAAGGCCCTCTGTCAACAGTGTTACTGGAAGAGGACAGCGCTAATGCTCGCACACATTAGCATCCCTCAACAGTTTCCAAGATGGCTGCCGGGACACATACGGGGGGGAAGTGCAGCTTGTCAGACACTGATGTTCCACCATGATGACAACGGGAGTAAATGAGGTTTCAGAGACCTCATCTAAGACAAAATCAATATGCTGCCTCCTCAGCTCAGGAGAGGAGCTTTCTGCATTATCCGCTTTAAACCAACACGTGGGGAGAGGTAGCGAATGAGCGAAGATGCTCCTATTTTTTTTGGGGGGGGGGCGCTGGAAAGATGCCTGTCTCCACCTCCCCATCAGCATTGTCTCTTGATCTCATGCACCATCCCATCACATCAACACACACAAAGAAATGCTAGATATATTTCTATCCAGCCCACCTGGTTTGTAGTATCACTCCACGGCCCAGACTGCTTTAAAAGTCAATTACCAGGCTAAATGACTTGAGGAATATCTCTCAAGAATGATGTTTCACACACTTTATCGATGGCAATAGCATTACAGCTGATTAGCGGAACCAAATGTGCTCTTTTTGTAATGCAACACACAGAAGGGTAACTGGATCGCTGTGTTGGCTCCAGCAGTCCCCGGACGAGCCCCGCTGGCGGCTAGACTGGAAACATCCCAGAAAGCCTCAGCCCTGAGAGGGGCTAATGTTTCAGCTGGGGCAAAGGAGCTTGGAATGATAATGTTGATTCACTAAATAGTTGACTTAGAGGTCAGCAGCTTTCACGCGCCACACAGACAATGCGGCCCTGCTTTTGGAAACACGCTAGATTTACTATTTATTGAATGGGGATCAAACCCGAGGAATACCCTGGCAATCTGACACTGATGCTGGGATGTGGGCGATTTTCTGTCTCTCTGTCTGTCTCCTTCCCTTTTTCCACTATGCACAGACAATCGGCTTGTTGACTAAGCCAGTAATCACGCTTAGCTACGTTAGTACATATCCCGTCGTCCAACCTCATCACGGTTTGCTATGTAAGAACAAATGAGGTTGTGGATTCCCGTTTGACCCACCAAATGTGGAGACGGCACACTGAAATGGAAAGTGAGAGCCGCCCAAACATTTTGTAGAAGGCCATGAGTAGGAAAAAAAAAACTTTCCAGCAATCAGTTCAGTGCAGTGTTTTGTTTAAGTGCACCTCAACAGTTGTACACACAGTTGGGTAGTCATTACTGGGTACAAAACGAGTAACACAATGCAGTGGATACTTGTTTCCAACATAGAGTACTGAAAGTGATTTACGAATTGAAATTCAGCCATAGCTTAGCAGGAGCTTGATGGAGGGTTAGAATCAATTTTGTCTCTATGTCTTTGGTGAAGAGCACAGTTGGGAAATTGTTGTCTCACTGGGGCTGGAGGTGGGAGGCGGTGGTAAGTCTAGCTCTGTCAAGTGCAGCATGCAGTCACCTTGGCACATCCTCACCGACTGGAAAATCTGTTTGGTCAGAGACATTATCAGAAGAGAGGGATCACTTCAGGCATTTTGAATAGAAAAGTCTGCAATGTTAGATGACGGTTGTATGACTCATGTCCCACTCCTTCCCCTCAAAAGCTAATGTTCTGCTTTATAGCCGCCGAAACTGGGAAAGATATCAGCAAATCGGGTTGTTGCATTGACAGGAGTGAGATCCATGATGGTTTCAACTGATCTGATGTGTCTGTAGACGGACCTCTAATAAGCATGGAGGAGGGAATATCACGCTTATACACTTAGATTACCGAGAAAAGTGAGATTATTCACAGATGAGACATTAAACTTGCATTTGTTTAAGTACTGTTTATGGAGCACCGCCCTTGTATTGAGCCATAAAAGACTTTGGTGTTGTGGCAATGTGTGCATGGGCAGTAGAAGTGTAACTGTTTTTTTGGGGGGCAAAGTCACGTAACTTATCATGTAGATTTGATGAGATTTTGATTGACGATTCGATACGTGCAGTTTTTACATCTCAGTGACTATTTAGAGTCAAGTTCTCGCTCTCTCCCCGTTCATTTAGATGGGGGCCTGGTCTTGTCATCCCGAAATAACCGCCTGAGGGCGTTATAATGATGGCTGCTGAGTGGCAAGACTTTGACACACACATACATATACAAGTTGTCCAATGTCCAGACAGATGAGAATAGAAGTGTAGGCTGAAAACATTAACTAAAATTTTGTATTTTTCGTATTTCTTGTTGTGTATTTTGCCATGTTTTTAATGCAGAATATGCAACATGTGGGTATTCAGACGTTTGAAAGTCAAGTAACAGGTAATGCAACTAATCATATTACTTATTGCTAAGTAACTGATAACAGCGCAGTAATCATGATTTGCCCTGAAGACCTCCAAATAATACTGTTTTCTTTTGTCCAAAATCCTTTATTAAAGACTATTTTTCATGTCTCATTATGAAACAAAACTGTTTAATTCCTGCTGTCATTACAAGTGTATTAGGAAAACAGTCAGATCAACCCCCAATTGTTCATAGAAATACTGGCCCAGTGGTGTAGGGACTATAAATAATTAACTGTAATTAAGACTATGTACACATGCAGAATAAATTATTTAGGCTAGCATTGATGCATTGACCTACCCTCCGTGTTCTTGGATGTGATCTATCAAAACGATGGTAGAGATTTAGAGGTGAATAGAGGAGGTGTGTGTGCGTGTGTGTGTGTGTAGTAGGAGTGAGGGTGGAGGTGAAAAGGGGGAAGACAGGAGGAGAGAGAGCAGGGAGCCAGCCTTGCTATCAGACACCCTGCCTGGCATCAGAGGTGCTCCAGGGTATGCCTCAGCCTCTGCCCTGTTAGCATCCCACGCTAAGGCTCGGCTCTGAGGATGTACTCCTACTCAGCTCCTATCTCTACAGCACTGGGACTGCAATCCCTCAAAACAGTTTTGGCAAACGTTTGCAGCTCCTCTTTTATGATGTGTGTGTGTGTGTGTGTGTGTGTGTGTGTGTGTGTGGAAGTCTTTCCCCCACCTCCCTCGCTCTTAGTTTACCTCCTTCCCTTTCCAGTCCAACCTTGTCCAAACTCCCACTCCGCTGTGCTCTCTTTCTACTTCAGGCTTTGAAATAACCAACGAGACACGGGCCGCTGGGAACACCGGCACTCTTCAAATGGCCTGACATTAATAACAATATCTTTAATGCTTACACATTAGGGACTGCAATAATTAATGAATGAATAATCACCAATGTGAAAAGCGTTATCAATAATTGTATGAATAATGCACATGCATAATGCATGACAGTTGCCCCAAGGCAAAGCTGGCGTCTCTGCTCTTGTCCAGGACATGAGCTCTACATGGTGGCGCAGACAGGCCTGATCAAATGATGGCACACACTTCACTAGCCTTACATCCGCTAGCCTTTCTTCCTGCAGCAGAACCCAAGCTGGCCATCTCACTTTCTGATGTGATCCATCCAGCAGTGTTCCCTGGCCTTGTTTACAATGGTTTGCTTACAGCAAACCTGGGAGTCAGCCTTGAAAACCAGGATGGAAGTGGAGGGAGGGATCGGGATATTAGCATTCTACCCGCAGCCGAGCTTCATCAGAGCTAATATGGGAGGCCTGCACCGGGGTCTTTCATCTAGATTAGGGCTCTTATCGCATGCCACCTGCATGGAGCAGCCTGCCATTCATATGCAGATCTGGCCAAGGCAGGACTAGGGTGTTTCCTACCTCTGTCACTTCCCATTGCACCTTAGACATTTTCACCAGCATGGATAACCTTGTTGTTGGCATTCGTTGGGATGTCTACCATCCCATCTAATTTCTTAAAACCCTGAAACCTTGTGTTGTTAAACACAGATGTGATCAGACTGATAACAGATCCAATATATCTACCATGCTGATTGTGACGTAAACAAAATCTAGAACTAGTCTTTTAAAGTGACACGCACAGTAAAAACTACACAGGGTAATTTGGCAAAAGATAAATGCCACAGCGTACTATTTTACAATAAGCACTATACACAAAAATAGAGAAAGCCTGCAATTATTTTTTGGCCACTTGGAGGCAGCAGAAATTAATTGTGAGTTATGCATTAGCACCTTTTAAATGCACAATTCTGTCACAACACAGACTCACACATTTTTAGCACACATAACATAACAGGGACATAATTCCTCAATCACTCACCGTTCCTCTTATGTTGTGGTTTATCTTGTCCTCTGCTCATAGTGTAAGGAGCATTTTGAGTCATGTTCGTGTCGATAAATGTCCCATACAGCTCTGGTTTTGGGTCCTTACCAACTTCTGATGGAAACATCTGGTTGGTTACCTTGTAAATTCTCCGCTATGTTCACCTGCTAACTGCGTATGTCTGCTGTTTAGGGCCAAACAGATAAACCCTACTGAACTATGTTGTGGGCCAAGCTATACAACACATAAATACTGTGGGGAGCTGCAGATATTGGTGATAATTTTCTGTAGATGGTGGTTTGTGTCTTTAAACAACCCCCTCATATCGTCACATTGTTGTCACAGTTTCATCTGACCCACTGCTATCGCAAAAATATCAATTATAGCTGCTTTGATGAGTGATCAACTGCGTGGACGAGCAATTAAATGAAGTGTGAGAAACGTTACATCAGCCTTCCTGTTCAAATCCTCAGGGTAGAAGTGATTATTAGCGACTCTGAAAGGTTAGACATGTTACGATAGGGTGCCAATAAAGACACAATGGAGAGCGTCGTGATGGATGGGTCTCAGGAGGGTGACTCAGCCAATCAATGCTTCTCATGAAAACAAACATGTCATTAAACCCAAAGCGTTGACCTCTTTTTTTTTTTTTTTTTTGGCTGTTGATATGAAACCATCATCCAAGATGGACAATTTACAGCTCTGACCCGAGCAATATGAAGGTTATAGGATAACACTTGTGTTGCTTTAAGGTGCTGTTTAACTGGACTCAATGTGCAGTGTTGCTCTTGTGGTAGCAGGGGATGCGTGGACAGTGCGTCGTCTGGTTGTATTAGCTGGACATTGTTGAAAAATTGGAGGCCTCCTCGGTGGACCACAGTGAGTGATCAAATTGGCTGTCGAGGGGGTTTGGAGGGGGGAGCATTATCTCCCTGAGACAGTGAGAAATGGGAGAGTGGGACGTAGGGGGACACATTAATGAATAGGTGGGGCAACTTTTTTTCATTTTTTTTCCCCCCAGCGTTTCCCCTGGCCTGCCAAGGCCTCCCAGGTTTGTGCAATCTCTCAGTGTCAACATCTTTCTGTAAGGCTGATTCAATTAAGATTACGCCAGTTGCAGAGAGAGAGAGTGACAGGGGTCAGTTTGATTTTGCCGATTGGCTTTGTGCCTTTTGTTTTTTCAGCTCGGGTTACTGCTTTGCCTGCCACTCGCACTGAGAAGGATAAACTGTCGCTGCCCTGACCAGCTCTGTTGGAGAAAGGCCACTGTGGCACACCTATTTGAAGTCATGAGTAAATATATTACTCACTGTGGTATGATAGATTATGCTCCTGTGTGTGTGTGTGCATGTGTCTGACTTTTTACTCTTTGCCTCTGTAAATTTTACCCGAAGGAATAGGTCACATTTCTGTGTTTATAGGCCTGTGTGGTGTTCAAACGGCTCCAGCCCTCTATGTCCCGTAATCCTCTTCTCTAAAAAAAAACAGGGTTGCAACAATAGCAGCCTTTTCAAAACATCCTTGTTTTTTGCGTTCAGCCGTTTCAGGGCGCCACAAGTATTTGACTGCCCCAGCAAGCACTAATACATCAGCAGCTCCATTCCACCACAGTTTATCTGCTGTCTCACACAGACTAATTGTAGTTTCTATCACCAATTAACTAGCACTTTGTGACAAAAACAGAGATGAGCCCATTCAAAACGCTCATCGGGGGGCATCTGACAGTATTCTGTGTCAAAGGGGTGAATGTGTGTTGTGTGAAGGGGTGGGAGGGTTTTTGCCGCAGCATGCTGTAGCTTCAAAAAATAACCTTTATAGCCTCTAATAGACCCTAGGCCTGGCACTAACACAATGCGTTGACCTCTGCCCCACCGGGTCGCCCTCCTCTGCTTGGGTTAACATTACACCCAGATTTTACCCCACAGCTGCAGCTCATTACAATGCCCCATAAAAAAAAAAGAAAGAAAAAAACTGTAGGCAGGCAAACGAGGGATGCAAGCCGCCATTAAAGAGGTGAAGGGGACGATTGTGGGGGCGAATGGAGAAGTGGGTAAAGAGGTGGAGGGGGTGTCGGGGTGAGTGAGAGGTGGAGAATGAAAACAGGAGCGTTAAGTCATTAGGGTCCATTGTTGCGCTCAAACGGCCGCCACACAAGCTCTCTGTGAATGGGAAATGGAGCTTAATGACCTGAAAAGGAACTTCAAAAGCCGCGACAATAGATGAGAAGGGGCGGCCCCACTCGAATGTCACTCTGCCACTTATTGCTTAGTTGGAGAATGGCGGGGCTGTTTAGATTGGTAATGTGATGAAAGTAAAACTAGCTCGGTGCTTCCTATGGAAATGCCCCCTTTCTCGCCCCCCCCTTTGCCCGCGGTTCTCTTTCAAATAAATAGTTGCGGGAGCAATTTACCCACAAATACTCATTCATTTGGAAGCATTGTTACTTTTTCACATTATTATTCAGTGCACTGTATTCAAATATAGACAGAGGGACAGTGAGCTTGTGTGAGTGTTGTGTGTGTGTTGTCATACTGATCATAACTCTTCATGTCATTTTAATTCTGCGAGATTTTGAATTAGCAAAATGCTAATTATACCAACTGTGATACTATGCACTGCCTCTATTGCTATGTTAGCATTAACCAGCAGACTGTTAGCCGGTCGATGTCAGAGGCAAGTTGGCCGAGTCGCAGTCATTTAGCCGGTGTGTGAAATCAGGGGTGACAACAATGGCTGCCATTGCCAGGCTGGTGTTGGTAGGAGACAGGATCAGCTGGCATGCAGCTTCTGAGACCGTCAGTCACTCAGCACCATGTCTGCCACACCGCAGCTGCCAGTTAGCATAGCATGCACACACTCAAACTGCACCCCGCTGAAGTATCCAATGAGCCTCTAGCATCCGTAGCTATGTTGCACGACCATATTGGAGAAGGTATGCAAGCAATCAGAGAGTGAGAGGGCTGGCTGCTGGACCGAGGCACAGGATTAAACATTTAATACTCAATCGCCGCACGAGGGGAGAAACGGCTCAGGTTTAAAACACATTAACAGCAGATATTGTAACACAATATTTTGTAACTCCAGTATTCACAGTCACATACATTTCATTGATCTCTCAAAGGTTAGAAGTATGAGCTACTTGGCATCATTTACTACGTTTTGTGTCTCTGGTAATTCATTGCACTGGGACAAATGAGTGAATGCTGCTTGTATCATTGTTGAGCACTGATCTGGGATTACATACATTTACAGCTATACAATTTATTATGGTTCCACTGTGATGTATTTATTTTTAAGGTTATAACTGGCATAAACTTCAGAAAAAAAAGACTGAGTGTAGTTTGATCTCACATGCATGATGGAGGCTTTGTGAACAACAACATCGAAAAGCCCCAAAGTTAGTTTCAATTGTGTAGCCGTGGGCTGGCTACCAAGTTTTTGCCTCACTCGCTGCTCCGAATACGCTGTCGCCTGCAACCCGCCGACAGTATCACAGGATGTGTTTTTGCATGCTTCATTTTCATATGCTCATACTAGTTTTAGGATATCTGTGTTTACTTCTTGTTTTTTTTTAAGGGAACTTTTAAGTCGAATCTGCTTACGCTGTGACTCCACAGGCTCTTTGATCTGACATGGGTGCCATTTAATGAAGATAACTGAGTCGCAGTGAGTCTACTTGTATTTGCCTGCAGCACCATGTTTGACAGCAGTCTGAGGAGCACGACAACTGCGATTTTTGTTTGGAGTAACCAATTAGCCCGAGTGCCTTGCTCATGAAAAAGAAGAAAGGGAGGAATGTGTGTGTAATTTCACTCGCTCGACGCCGGGATTCACACCACCGACCTATCATTTGCAATCCCAACTCTATTTTGATGTACAGCAAAAATAAATAAATAAGTAAATAACACCACATATAGCCCAGTGTCCATTTTATAAATGGATTATACACAGTGGCAGACAGCATGAAAATAAAGTGCCCAGTACATAAGCAACCAGAAAATGAGTTCTGGTGCCTACACACTGATTCTCTGAAAAATACAACAGCTAAGCACCTCGTATCTGAGGATCAGATGTCCAAAATATCCATAAGTCTCCCTGTTAACATCCATGCCACAGGGATACTGACATACTGTCAAGCAGAGCTGCCAATAGGCTGCAGTCTGTCCTGAGGCGATTGGACATGGACACACACCCGCACACACTCACACACACACACACACACACACACACACACTCGCTCATATGCACAAGCTACATGTACTATGTGCATACACAAGCTTATACACATAAACCATTTGCTGCATGACCCTAGACTATCCATATTAGTCTGTTTGCTTTGTGTTGACCGCAAGTGTGCAGATCCTATCTTTCCCGCTCTTTTACTGTTGGTTTTTCAAATCGCGCACACCAACAGTAAACCGCTGTGAACAATAGAGAAGTGGTCTGCAGCTCGTACTGAACCAGATGTCGGTTAAATATAAAATAGTTTGTCTGTTGAGCAGATCGGGCCCCACATGGCGGACATCTCCCCCCCGAGACTTTTTGATTAATAAACGGTGAGCCAGTAACGTTTCTTTAGGAGTCCTCCGTGTACATGTGCGCTGAATGCTTCTGCATGTGTGTGATTGTTGTGTCGAAGGAAGACAGCGAGGGGGAGTGTGGGCAGATTTTTGCTTTGTTTCTCTGTTGTCGGCAATTTCTTGGCACGGCTGGCTGATCCGCCTAGCTGGCAAGAGTGCGGACCCTCGCCCACAGTAGGTATGAGGTGTTTCAAAGAGCGCTTTTGATCTGAACAAAGCAAACCAGTAAAACGGCAGTGGGAATAATCAGATATTACGGGGCTTTTATCTGCGCCCTGTGCAGGTTCATTATGGATACTTGATTTTGGCTTTAGGCTAGCAACCAACGATGCACAGTAGGACGCTGAGGACAACTTCACTGAATGCTGAGCCTCCACCCCTCCGACGAGATTTATCATAAATTTAATTTCCCCAAACTGAACTGCAGCCGATCCTTCCCCGAGATTTGGCATTGATTGGACAGCCTGCACTCCTCCCTCCCTCTCACTGATGCTGCCTGTATTAAGAAAAAGGCCTCACCACTAATTACACCCTCCCAGTCTAATAGAGGCACCCTGTTAAACAAACAATTGATCCCCACTTAACACATGTACCCACGTTAGTAAAACACAATTTGCCAATTTGCCAAAGGCAACACAGACAGGAGAGGGGAAAAAAAAGAGAGAGAGAGGAAAGAGAGAAAAGGCAAAGCGAAGGAGGGAGCCACTGGGGGCTCCTGCTATCAGAGGAAGAGGAGGAGGAGGGATGACGCTGGTGGAGGGGATGAAGAGATGGATTGGGGGTGGGGGGAGAGAGATGAAGATAGGTTGTCCACAGCTCTGGTTCCTGGCTGGATCCCAGAGATGTTCGATGCTGACTCTTTCATCAATGCTAATTTGACTGCCTGAAAACTTCAAAGGACAATAAAGACTTCTAATGTCAGATAAGTGTGTGTGCATGTGCCTCCATGTGAACGTGTCTTAGCCCTTCTTCAGGCCAATATACAGTTTCTCAGAGGAGTGGTTCAAACGGTGTGGAGTGGTGAAAAATATCCTTTCAAATGCTAAAACTTTGGGGGGGGGGTTATCCAATATTTGATGGCTTTGAATAGCTCTAACAACAACACTCACGCTCTGCAACTATCCAGGGATCAGAGATCCTAAACATTCATAAACAGCACATTACAGCTGAAAGTTCTTGAATGCTCGCTGTGGTGTATTGATCTGCTGTGTGTGTCTGTGGCGCTCTTCATGCTTGAAATGATTCCAGAGTGACCGCATCGCACACATACGTGTACTCTGAAAAGCAGGTGTGAATGCGCCGAGTATGCTTCGGGTTCCGATTGACAAGGTCACATTTATAGAGGGAGGGGTCGAGTGCATTGTGGTCACATACTGTACCCAGACATTAGAAACAACAAGGTTATGAATTTCATACCTTTGTTCGGTGGTATGCTGACGTGTGTTTTCTGTCTGTTTAGAGGTTGTCGCGAGTTCTGTTTAAATGTATGAATTGGCAAGTGGAAGACAGTCACAAGTGGTCACTTCAGCTGCCTTTCATCCATCCCAAATACATTTCAACCCGGTCTGAATGCAACACAGTAGCTCCCAGCAAATCATTTATGTTCGCTACAAAAGCGGTGTGTCTGCTTGTCGGTGTGCGTGCGTGTTTACGCCCGGCGCGGGGGGAAATGAAGGGTCTAAGTGAAGCTAACAGATTGCCTCGTTTGCCTTTTTGAACTGCCCAGCACGTTTGGAGAACAGGAGGGGAACAACAAAAGGTGTTAATGGCTTTATGGAGGCCCCATGCTGACAGATAGGCCATTATCTTCCTGATTCACTGCAGAATGGATAATAGCTCTGATCAGTTGCCCTCTTTATCTCTAGGGCCAAAGACCTGAGTGCCGGGTTAACACATCACCACGGCCATAAAACCATTTACAGTAAATATTGTCAGTGTATAAGCAACGCCAGCGGTTATATATCACATTAGAACAATAATGCCCCGTCTCAATAGAAAAGAAAAAAAAATGTCACATTTCCTCCAAGGAAACAGATTTAAGTCTAAATGTACTCACTTAAAGTAAAATTTATTGTGTTTTTTTGTTATTTTTAACTGTCCTTTTATTGAATACTAGAAATATCAGCGGCAGCCATGCCCTTATTTTTTTAAACACAACATTAAACAGTGGACAGGTATTCACATGTATGTGTACCGTGTAAAATAAATCCCTAACATGTCTGCTTGGTATTTGTTTTTTCTGATACATGAGCCTTTTATGTTGTTTTTACTGCAATGCAAACTTTTGTACGTATGTGTGTGTGTGTTAAGTGTTATTTGTCATTCCTTTGTCAGATGTGGGTTTGTGTGTGTGTGTGTGGCGTTTGCCTGCCTGATTAGCTTTGCACATAATACGTGAGCGTGTGTGTGTGTGTGTGTGTGTGTGTGCGTGAGGGAGGGGTAGGGCACTGTTGTAAACTTATCAGCTGGTGATGACTTTCCACACAGCTCTAAGACAACTTAAGCCCTCTCTAATTACAGCACATCTGTTGCAGCAGAGAGGTATTCTTGTCATGTGGTTTAACAAATACTTTCGCATTCAGAGGAGTACATACCTAATGAGCCTCACAGCCCAGGGCAACTCACATCTCCCCGCTAAGATCAAAAAAACCTAACCTCCATGCGACGCGCACGCACGTACAGACACACACACCTACACGTGAAGAAAAAAAAAAAAGAAAACACAGTCACAGAGTAGCACTGACACACACACACACACACACACACACGTCGAAAAAAGCACAATACACAGCCACACACGCATACAAACACCACAACAACCTGTTTTTCAAAAAAGAGACAAGAACAAATGATTCAAATGAAAGGAGCCAAACTAAGAGCGGGTACGTGTTTACACTCTCTGACAACATTCTGAAGGTGTTATCAAGGTGGAAATCAAACAACCCGTCTGCTCTAATTATTACCTGCCCTAAATAAAGAGAAGTTGTCTTCGCAACCTCGGGGATGAAATAGGTTGAAGGAAAATAACATCATGGAGCAGATGAAGAATACACCCACAAGGATATCTGGCAGTCGGTGTAAACGTGCTAAGGTTGCGCTATAATAACCCAGTAAGCTGGCTGTAATGATTGTTGGGGAGACAGGGGATAAAGTGCTTGTCTCAGACTGCTGGAGTCACTCACAACAGGTGCTAGTAGCGCAGGCTACAGCCCCCGCCGACCAATCACACTGCCAGTAAGTCTGAGGGGTGGAGGCAGTTATGACTCCATTACATCACTGGATGGGAAGCCACGAGGGATATTGCAACCTGCAAAACGTCAGTCAGAAGCACATCTGCACATGGGCCCTAATGGAAGATAATGAGACATCATCGCCACTAAGACAACATGGCACATATACAGAAAAGGAAAGAAAACTGAGCCCGGCTCATCTCCACAAACGGGGAAACTAGTGCCGTTTATCAAACAAATTGTCCAAAAAAGCCTCAAATTGTTTTCCCTGCAATGTTTATCTTAAGGCTTTAGTCGATCGCTGCTGCTGGATCTGGAGTTGGGCATGACATGGGTTTAGCATATGGTTCACTGCAATGCTGAGGCTTAACTCCAGCTTGTGGTTTCTGACTGTCAACCTCCTTGGCTTAGACTCCATTTTCCAGAGACATTCCAAATGTCATTATGAGATATATTGCAAAAAAAGAAAAAAGAAAAACAAAGTCTCACACACACACACAAACGCACGCATGCATACACAATCTCTCCAACACGTGCACAATCTCACACACCATCACGCACACACAGGCTCGCATCCTTGCCCATAAGCGCACACACGTGTTTCCTGTCTGTATCCGCCTTAACACCATGTGTCTTCCGTGCGGCTGGTCTTCCCTCTTCCCTCTACAGCCAATTGCCACACTAATATGGCTGCACCCCCTAAAGATACAATATACGCTTATTGGCGAGCCACTCTATTAGTGACACAAGGTCACACTGTGAAAATATTAAACTTATGAAGGACCCGCGCTCTCTCCGCACCCAAATATGCGGAGAAAGCACAAAAAAGGTGTTGTGTCCTCTGTGTATGATTATATCTTCTTCCTTCATCCTTCGAGCGGTGACCCAAGGGCCACTATTTTATTGGTCTCAGATGCTGGCTGCCTCACAATGTACAAAAGAGCCCGTTATTCCAGACCAATATTAAACCTGGCCTTCGCATGCAGCATTATCCGCATGACACGCACACACACACACACACACACACACACACACACACACACATGCATAATATGTACACAGACAACTATGTGTTGTGTATGTGTGTGTGTGTGTGTGTGCCTGTGTTCTGGGTGTGGATGCCTGTAAGCAGCAGAGCCTGGATAGTTATAGGCAGAGCTGCGGCCTCTTTATCCTGTCAGAGGTTATGACAGGCTGACAGAGGAGCCGCTGTGTCCACCTTCCGTGTTCGAAAAACCATTATACTTGCCATGAAAGAGTGCTTTCAGTCTAATCAAGTGTCTGTTTGAGTACAGGGAGGCATACAGTGCCGTCACATGTTGAATGTATTAGCCAAGCCTCAATGAGTGGGTGAGGAGGCTGGCAAGGATATGAGAGTGTTGATGCTTCCAGTGTGAAAACTGACTCTCATATCTGCATATGTGTGCACGAGTGTGTGTGTGTGTGTGTATGTGTGTCTTGACAAACACATACACTTAAGTTGCACGCATGCATGTGTGACCCCGTTACACGTGCGCCTTTGTGGATATGCGTTTGTGCCTACTGTTTGTGTGTGAGCGGCGAAGTGAGTTTATGTGTGTGTGTGTGTGTGTGTGTGTGTGGAGTTACAGCTATCAAATACTTTTAAAAGCTTGATTTCCCCGGGGAAATGACAGAGGTCATCTCATCGGCGAGGGGATGAAAACAACATTTGCATCCGATTGGTCACACCCACGACATTAAAGTTTTAGCCAGACAAAAACATGTCAAAGAAATTTACATCGCCGCGCTGACAGCCCTTACAGACTCGCGGACACAGCTCATTGCCACTTCCAATTATTAAGGGCTACTTTTATTGTGTGTGAACTCCATATTCGCCATTACCAATAAAAACATAACGGGGAGGAGATATTTTTCCTTTGTCACAGGCATTATCACCCTCTCCATCCGTTGAGTGTGCATCAAGCTGCCAATCAGAATTAGGGAGTGGGCTAGCAGACGTGAGATGATTCGCCTGGCTCAGCCCCCGTGCATGGATTTAAATAATAAAAGAGAGATTTCTCTCAAGGCCCTGAGCGCCGTGCCAATAAGAGAGCGGGGAAAATGGGAAAATGGCCGTGTGCAATGAGAAATAACTGCAAATTGAGGGTATAATGAACATCTTTAATATTTAATTTCTCTGGATGGAACTATCTATAGTGGGCGGCTTTCTTTTCTTTTCTTTTTTTTTTTTCGCTCGCCATTTGGTGGAATTAGGCTCTTTTTTGGCCTCAGAAACCATAAAAGAATTTCAACCAGCTGCTGACGCTGAGAGAAAAAGGGGGAAAGAGAGAGCGACAGAGAGAGAGAGAGGGAGACGGAGCGCCTGGTGGTATAAAGACAGTAATCATTTACAATTACACAACACACAATCCCTTCATCGCGAGCTGTCTCTCGCTCTCATCTACGGCAGATCAAGAGCTCATAAGAGTGTTGGCCCGACGATCAGAGATTTCCCCCCCTTTCACTTTGATTGGTGGGCAGAGACATTGGCTATACGGCGCTGTAATCATCGCCATTTCTGCCATACTTAATAGCACATATTACCCATTACACCTTCAAAGTAAAGCCCTTCCTATTACCTTTTACTCTTCAGTCTGCGCCCCGGCGTATATCCTTTCAGAATACACATCATCATCACATTTTTCGTATTAGATATTCCACACACAGTGCGCGACTCGGACCGTCTCGATATTTTATCCATCAGCATGAATAGCAACAACTCGGGAGAGGCTTTAAAAGAGCGATATGGGTTCCATGTGTCCTTTTTTAGCCGAGGAAATCTATTAATGTGTGGTCAAGTGCATTTTGTCTGCGCTTTAATAGAACCGAAATTGCATGAAATCTTCTTTCTTGACTTTGCAACACGGGGGGAAGCTTTCGTGTTTTATTTCTCGCAGGCCCGAGAGCGCCATTTTTTTTTTTTTTGAGCAGTTTCGAGTTCAGAGACAGAGACATGTGCCGAAAATCAGAGTAAACGGCCACAAATATGTAACCTAAGTGAAAACAGGTCGGCCGGGTTGTTTATCTTGCCTTTAGTTCACTTCTTATTTTGACTGGGAGGCTTCAACCAGTGCCAGGACGGGATAGATGTTTCAAGGGACTTAGCCAGCCAGTCCACATTATTTACTTCTACGGATAAATACACTTGATAGCTTTCTCTCTTTTTTTAATTTTCTTTTTTATATATACAAAAATATGCTCTGCTCTTTTGAGTATACCTCTCTGAAGACAATATGAATGATTGGTATAAGACTTTTAGGGATCCTTTTGTTTATTTACCTTGTTCCAAATATCATTGCTGTTTGTTGAGAGCAGAGTTACTCATCAGTTTAATGCTCCATTTAATATTTAGGGGCCATGAATTTGATGATGATGATGATGATGATGATGATGATGATGATGATGATGATGATGATGATGATGATGATGGACACAAATCCCTTCGTCTTTTGTCGCACAAATGTAAAACTCTTTGCTTCTGGGTTCCTGCAGAGTTATTGCAGGTTATTGGTGTAAAAATCGTTACGACATCATGAGAGGTAACAGCTTTAACAGCTTTTGCGCTATGTTGTATCAGAAAAGACATTCAGACAAAAAAGTTCATAATTACAATATTCAGAAGATAATGATACAATCTCAGAGAAATTCGTTGATGAATATCTTTCCATAACCTAATAAACAAGCCGTCCTTTGAGGTACCCAGAACACTTTTTTGAAGCTAGAAGGGTGGCAGGGTCCGCCACATGTAAACAAAATAAAACAGTATGTAGACTGTTTGCTTATTCAGTCAATGAATATGTTTGGTCTTCTGGTGAAAATGATGGCTAACAGGGAGCTGTCTCTACATCCAGTCACGCTCCATTCATTGGACGGTGTGCGCTGAAATATCGAGCAGCGTTTCTGATCTGGCAGGTCGAATTTTCGGAAAAGTAAATCTTACAGCTTAACAAATGAGTAACAAACATACACAGCACATGTGAGTCGGTAAAGCTCGCCCCGGCAACTTTTTTTTTTTCCTGAATCTGCCCAATCGCCGCCTAAACGCCATGTTAATGAAGTCGTCAGAATAGAGGTACCAGCAACATTAATTGCCTTACATGAATAATAATTATGATGATGGTAATGATCGTGTCTGTCTGTTGTGGATTAGCATTACTCGGTATGAAGGTACTGCGTTCATTAGACATCCTGAATAGATGCATTAGGCTTTATGTTTTTGCTATAAATCAGCTTCAAAGGGGGGAAAAAAAAAAAAAAAACTCTCCGACTGCATTTGGTGGAATGAGGTCAAGATGCAGAACATTAATTCAACAGCTCCCAGCGCACAAACTAGAACAGAGAGACCAATGAGCTCGAGCAGTTAAAAATTCATCTTCACTTGTCCTGAATTTGTGTACTCGTGATTACTGACTTACTCTCTTTTTTTTTTTTTTCTTTCCCGCTTTTACTTTTAATCTGCCGTGGAGTCATAAATTATTCATCTCGGCATTTCAAATATTAAAGGCATGTATTAATTTCATTTATCATCTGCAAAAACAAAACTGCAAACTATCACACATTCTCATTTGCGCCGGAGTCAGTCTCGGGAGGAGACAATAGACTTTATACTATTAATTTTAAGTTTCTTACGCAGGCGTTTATGAGATGAATGTGGCGAGATTAAAAACCGTGCCCCTTTTTGTTTGGGAAGTGATTTAGCATAATAGTTGTAATTAGCGAGATGAAAAGACAATATTATATGGGAAAAAGTTAAGAGCACACTTCCCTCCTCGAAAACAATGTGGTCTGATATTTATACAGTTTTTTTCTGGTGTGCTTTCTTTCTGTTTATAAAGTGTGAGGATATCATTTCACCATCAGAGATTTTTCTTTTTGTTTTTCAATCTGATGCCAAGACGAGCCAGGTGAGGGAGGAGTCAGGTGTCAGCCCATCCCCTACACTGTGCAGATCTAGGACAGCGAGTCGGGGCTAATCTCTCTGCTGAGGGTGAGTTAGTGAGCAGCCTGTCATCTATGGCGCCTCGGTTGCGCCGAGGTTGTTTGTGTGAGGTAGAGACACCTCCACCTCCGAGGCCCCCTTCTCCTGTTGTGTTTCTCTGTGATCTTGCAGTCATGTATGTGATTGGATTTTGGCTTAACAAAAACCTGAAATTACACACCCATTGTGTTTCGGCTAAGCCCGCTTTCACTACGATAGGGGCAAGGCTCTGCACGGCTCTCTTGGCTGCCGACTTCTGGGATCCCCGCCTCTTGTCCCTTCCAGGTTGTTGAAGGAAAAGGATAACAGGATTAGGTCAGGGTTTCTGGGAAGCATCGATTGCCATATTCAGCGGGCTAGTAAAAGAAAAAAAAAAAGGAGTTGCGACACGGGTCACCGGCTACGTGGTGAGACAGAGCTCGGCCTTTTACCCCGTGCGAGGGAAGATGGCACCTTGGCAGCGCGAGGTGGCAGGACTTGGGAGAGACGAGGGATAAGAGCTACTCACCATCTTCTAAACCACACTCGGGGACCCTGACACTGCACCATCTGTGACACTACCCCCAGTCCCCTCAGGCTATGCTTATGCTCATCACAGAGATGCTGATAACACAGGGTGTGACTAACACGCCATACAAATCTCCACATCCCAGGCACAGAGAGGAACAGAAAGAGGGGGACACACTCGCGCACACAAACACACTTTACACATGGACTACATCCACTATCATAACCAGGCGTCAGGAGGCAGGTTGCTCTCAGGTCTCAGGGGCGTGTGGATGTGGGTCTATGATGAGTGGGTGGACCCAGACGGGGTAATGACAGGGTAAGGACTATGTATGTGAAGTAGTATGTAATTAAATTTGAAACTGACAATACTATCATAACATGCAGCAGGGGTGAAAGGTAAGAGGGAGGAGCTGGGAGCTTTGAACGGAGCCAGAGTGTCAAATGTGTTTAAAAATGTCAGAGACAGGCAAATTCACAACCCGGCTCCTGAGCTCCCTGCCTGCTTTAAAGGTCCGCGAGTGTTGTATTATTATATTGCGAAGAAGTGTAATATGCAATGTTTAAACAAACTTTTGAGTAAATTATGGAGAAATTGATTTCCTCACTTGATTGCTATACTTGTAGTATAGCCAAGCGTAGTCTTTGGTTTTATTATTACAGGATTTCAGAAATCCATCTGTGAGATTTATGACTCCACAATGGAACTGAGTGTTGTTTGTGTTTGTGGTGCTTAAAAACTTTTTAAAATTGTTTTAATAAAAATTTAATTAAATCAAGAAAAACAACTCTCAACTTAAGGTCCACTTTCTTGAAGTTTCCAGTAGCTTCAACAAAGATGAGAGCTGCGCTTGAAATCTCAGGAAAAAGTCAACTTTGATCGATTCATATTTAGTTTGTAATGGTGTTGTTCAAGCTCAGAGTTTACAAATTACATGTAAAAAAAATATATCTATATCCTGACCGTCCATCCAAGTCTGTTTATTTTCTATAGTAAAGTATTTTTTCTGGAAAGAAAAGCTTCATTTCTAAATATTTCTTTTCTTTTCAGTGCTCTAAGCAGCAAAAAAAAACTCTTCTGGGAGGGCCAGAACTGAAACTTAATGGTTGGTCACGGGCCAAAAACAAACCTGTATTGTTTTATTGTATTGTTAAGTTGCCAAATAGTAATCAGGTTCCGAGTTCCCCTTAATTGATTGACTTCCTGCACAGAGTGTCTATTTGCCAGATGTGGCGGGATGTAAAGTAAATAATAATTAGTTTGTTATCCTACATACTCAAAGATCACACAGCGATGATATACAGTGATTTATATGTATGCAGTGTGTATTTGCAGCTATCTGCTTATTTTTACTATTTAATGTTTAATGTTAATTCAATTCAATCTTATGTTGTCATTTAAAAAGTGTTAAACATCTGGCCAGTCAAATCTGACTTTTGGGCAGCTATGGACCAGAAAAGAACCCCAGACTATCAGCAACACTACAATTATACATCATATCTGCCTTAATTTGATATATGATTTGCGGGAACTGACCCTTTAACGTATGCATAGAATCCCATGTTTGTATGAAGATAAAAAAAACAAACAATATTTGATTAAAAACTTGTGCAAGTCACCACAACTTTTACACGCTTGACAAACCTGTATCAACAGCAGACTGCCTCTGATGAGGACGGAGAGCCTCGTACAGACTTTTTTTTTCTCTCTCCTCATTCGTTAGCATGTGGCCCTTACAAGAAAACGAGGGTGGAGCTCAGGAAATAACAGCTGACCCTCTCTGCTCTCCCCTTCCCCTCATATTCACTCACACTGGAAACACCTCACAGATAAAGGCCTGTATCACCACACGCGTCTGTGTGTGTTTTACCTGCCCACCACACACACACACAAGGTGTTTTCTTGTGTCCTGATCCTTGTTCACTAAACTGTGTGCACGCTGACCTCACACACACACACATGCACACATTCACTACTAACAACACACAGACTGCCCTCCTGGTTGTGTTTCCTCTTCCTTAGCTTCGGAGCGGTTCCTCATTATGAAGACACAATGGGAAGCAGCGTCTGCCTGGGCCAATAGTGCTCAGCATAAATAATGCAAGGTCAATGTCTCTCCTCTCTCCTTTCTCTCCCTTGTCCCCAGGGGAGGGGGTGGGATCTAAAGCTCTGACACACCAGCAGGTCCCTTTCAGCCCATTTATAAGCTCTCTATCCTCTCAACTTCCCCTCTTTGGTCTTCTTCTCATCTCTCCTCTCTGCTCCTCTCTTTTTCTGTCCATCTCCCGACATCTCTTCTCTTCATGCCTTCTTTGCTCTTTTTCTCCTGCCACACTTTGTCCCCCCCGTCTTTTCTCCTCCTTCGGCCTCGTCTTTTCATTTTTTCCTTTCCCCTGTAACCCTTGAACTTCTTTCTCGCACTCTCCGTCCTCGTCCCTGTCCAATTGACCTCGTGCCTTCTCTTTGCGCACTCTTTTCACTTTGTCTCCCTCCTCCTATTCACCACGTCCACCTTCCCTCCACTCCATCTGTTTCTCTCTCTTGATTACTCTTTGCTCTCCTTGTTTTCACATAAGTACATCTTGAAAAGTGGAGGGGAGAAGAGGAGGAGGAGGATGGGGAGGAGGAGGAGGAGGAGAAGGCGGGGGGTGAAAACAAGGCTCCCTAGAGCCAGAGGGACAGCTTATCCTTATCAGGCTTCAACCTGCTTATTAGATCCTCCAGGACACGCCACGCTCTTCACTTAAACAACACCACCTACCCCCTCCTCCATCTCTCTCTCTCCTCTTCTATTCTCTCTTTCTCCCCCCCATCAAAGGCTTTAATGGTGCGTCTCACATCTCACGGAGCTGCGGGAGATAGCAGGTGAAAATGGGGCCTCAGCCTGCAACAGCGCTGTCGCATTGTCTCTCTATTGTTTATGAAATCATGAGTCTGGAAGTCAAAGTGTGAAATATCTCTAATTGACATCATCATTACCAATCAATTTGAGTCACCTCAGCACCAGCAGCCTCACAGGTCCACCTCTATCTCTTAGTATCTGCCTCGCATTGTACGGCACCTATGTGAGGGTTCAGAGGATGGAGGGGAAAAAAGACGAAGGAAAAAGCCAGCGCATGGTCTCCCAGCACTCGTTTTCTTCTTCTCCCCCACCGCAGGTCAAAGACAGCCAGGCCAGGAAGCCCCATCCTGCCCCTCAACCATCTGCCGTGCCCCAGGAGCTGCCAGGATCTACCCCCACAGAGCCTGTGAGCAGCAGCCCCCACCCACCCAGCATCCAGCACCCAGCACCCAGTCGCAGGAGGAAGCAGCCTGTCAGAGGGGATCTGCGTTTTTAGAGAGGCAGGGACCGGAAAGCTCTGTACTTTACAGTTCAAACACAGCAACGCATACGAGTAAGCAGACACCTTATCCGGAGATATTGTTGCGACGGTTGTCCCCAGTCAGCGGCGAGCAAATGACGAGTGTAATTTTTGCACCGACGTCAGAGCCAGGCGAGAGGACTGCTTATCTTGATATGTGCGTGGGTCTGCGCCATCCAGAGGCAAGAATAGATGAGGAGCACATGGTGAGTGTTTCTTGGAGGCCACAGGCAGCCCTCCTGCTGCCTGCCCTCAAAACCCATAGAGACTTAGTTGAATGCCAGACCTCCATGTGGAGTCTTAAGATAGACCCACTCAGGCAGCAACAGCACAGGGTATCATATCTCTGAGATCCTTACCAAAGACAAGACCCCAACAAAGCGCCCTTGCGGAGATTTACACCAGCCACTCGACCAACGTAGAGGGGCCCGACTGCGGACATACACTTGCACGCCATCTGATTAGTGACATCCATCATATCCTGACGAGGGGGACTCCCTCTGAAAATAAATGTATATTTAGGAGCCGTGCTGTGAGGAAGGGGGGTTGCGGGATCTTGTTACGACAGCCACTCCAGAGGCTAAAATTAATGGCTCTTAGGCCGTCAACCGGAGTGACACCCAAGCCCTCGGAGAGCTATCAGCGAGCAGCAGCGGAGAATTCCGCAGCTCGCCGCCACGTCCACACCAATTCTCACCACCATGTCGAAAGCGTCTTAACAGCTGTCACTCACGGGGCAAGGCATGATGGGAGGTATGGGGTATCCACACATGCTAATTTGAGCTAACGGCGTGGCATCATCGTTACCGAGCAGTTTTGACAGCATCTTACGTCATGTAATAGCGATGCGAGACAAAGATAGTAATGATGATAATCATTAATTATTGTAATTACACCCCCTTATTTCTGATCCCTTGGGAGAAAATTACACTGAATTTGTAATATGATCAAACAACTTCAGCCTCTGACAGGACTTTTTTTTTTTTTTTTTTTTTTTCAAAAGCAGACAGGAGGGAACACGATCTTTCAAGTGGGAAACTCTGTTCTTTGGGAATAAACACTTTTACAGTCATAATAGACTACAGCCGAGAGGTAAAACAGGCCCGTGATCTTTTCTGAAAGGTGATCTTTTAACTCTGGCCAAGAGTTGAGGAGTGATATATTGCCTCCATGTGGATTTTATTTCAGCCTTAAGTACGGTCAGCACCTGAGTTTTGTATCTTAAGAATACTTTTTTACACTTTTGTTTGTATTTTATTTAACTTTTATTATTATCATTGTGATTTTTAAGAGAGTCCTGTCCAAGAACGTACTACATAGAACAAATTACTGAGTCAAGAAAAATATCATAAACATTCATAGACATTCATAACATCTACAAACAGATGTCCCTGCTTCCAAGTCATTGTTATGAATATTTGTAAAATTACAATTGCAGATGAATTGAACAGCAGGGGAGTCTGACATGACATGTTACACCACACACAGGCCAAACATAAAGCTCCTGCACAACAATGTATTGTGTGCTATACAAAAGTGTCCCACACAGACCAGCAGTGTTGGGAAACACAGGCTGATGGGTCCTTAGCCGGAAAAAAAAAGGGTGAAATGAGTGTGCTGTGCTCTCGAGGGATTTCTCCCTATTGATCACAAAAGAAATCATCACCACACCCGGAGGTGAGCCGAGATAACGACTGGATTCAATAACACAACCCACTCACACAAACTATCTCTCTCAGGCACACATACATCACTCGTTTCAACCACACACATATATCTAATGTCTCTCTATAGTCCTCTCTCCTCCTCACACACACACACACACACACACACACACACACACACACACACACACACTGATGCCGCTGTAGGTGCAATAGACTCGCACCATCAGATAGTGTTAAATGAGGAGCTAATGACAGCTGACAGGAGACAGACCAATTAAACCTCATCAATTCCTGCCTAGCCTCCCCGAGCTGCCAGCAAACACCCCAATCAACAACTTGATCAGTCATAGGTGACACCGCAACAAAATGGCCACACAAAATCACCTCACAAGCGTGGCAGACTTAGAGTCCCCCCCCCCACACCTGAGCGGGGGGGTCATCAGATGAACCTGGTTTTACGGCTCATAAAGGTCCAGTGGATCCAGTGGAGCTGATCCAGTCCTGAGTTGAGGGAATGTTATCTTATTTGGAAAAATGTAACTACAAAATTCTGAAAGGTCATATTGGTGACATTTCCATGTAGACAAATCAATATTTTAAAAAAACAATCTCTAGAGGTTGTAGAAAGGTATTTTCCTCAAACATGATTATGATTGTAAATTAATAATTCTAAAAATGTTGCCAGGTCAAAAATGATTGTTCTGTCTATCTCTGTGTGAGAAGTATTATGCTGTTGGTATCACCTGGTGTCTGTGTTTCACCAGCGATCAAGATTCAACGTTACCTAGCGTAAGCAGCGCTAATGTGAGCTAGTATTAAGTTAAAGTTAAGTTAAACATTCGCTCGATGCAGTTAGCGACGTTAGCTAGTGCACCAAACCACTGACTGACAGATGATTGTGCAGTGTCGTAATAATAACACATTTATTAAATACATTAAAATCATTATAGAAAGAACAAATATTTAAATGTAAAGACATTATTAAAAATGTCATTTTGCAAACGACACCTTCATTATAGCCCATAGAGACATTGTGTAAACATTTCTAATGCTGAAAAGTGAGAAATAGGGGAGTGAATTTAGGAGAGGAAAGGTGGAATACAGTCAAAAAGACTCAATTTGTGCGATGTTTTCTCCGACCACGCTGGAAATAAACATGTTTATAGCGGTTTGGAACAGCCACACTTGAAGCCTGCCGTCATAGAGAGGGGCTAGACATGATTAATCATGTAAATACAGGGATAACGGCACACACTTTCGGAAAGTCCTCCCTGGACGTTGTTCATAGTGTTTCGATTGTGTGTACATATGACAGAAACGTGCCAGAAATCGCTGTGTAAAGAATGAAAAAGGGGAAGCTTGAGAGAAAGGCTCAGACTCAGCTTACCTTCTCACTTCTGATTCAGGATTTTTGGAAAGTTACAGAATCAGTCTGATGTGGCAGTTTCCAGTTTTGTGGCAGATTCCAGCTTCAGACACTGTTCGACATGGGACAAGGACTTCAAGTGGAGCTCAGCCACGTCTAAATCTCCGGTAGATGTGTGTCAACATTCATCAGAGTGCCGTACAGGTCATCCTCCCTGCCTCCCACTCTGTTCTGTGTTTTGGTGTCTGGTCAGCGTTCAGATTCATGGATGTATCGCTCAAACTAGACTTCATGAATTGAGTTTTATTTCCATCATCCATTTCTTCAGCTTTTTTGTCTGAAAACCACCTTCAATTTCATTCACAATCTCAAAAGATGTAGATTTTAATAAAGCATTTCTGCCTTTTTTCTGAGTTTCTAAAATCCAAACATAAAAAACAAGCAACTTAAATCACATTTGGATGATTATACTGCCACAGTCGGGCCCCTAAATACAAAAAACTGTCCCCACCAAACACAAAATGGTGGCCCCGCTGTGCACCAAACTGTGTCTGATGTGCCCACTCCTGACAAGTGGGCCTCCAAAGGACAATAAATCTGGGCCTTTTGATCACAACATATGAGCTCTAGCTGTCACAACTCTGACCACAAAAGTGAGCACCAGATACATCCACGGCCCCTTGAGGTGGATCCGGCATATTTCCCCTCCTGCATTGGAAATCAATGAGCAGCAAATTATTTATGGAAAATATACGCTGTGTTGAATTACTGACGCTGGAGACTGCAGGGATTTATACAGGAGCCCGACCACACAAATCATGCATAGCCCGCACCTGCAAAGTGACAGGTGACTCACTCTGAGGCGTGACAGATATGGATGTGTGAGTCTGTGTGTGGCTGTCCGTGTATATTGAAATGCAGCTTCCATTCATAACTTAATTTCCTCCCCTTGGCTCCGAACAATAACAAGAAAAACTTGAGCAAAATCTATTACAATGGCCCTTTGTTTTCCTTAAACTCTCCTGTGGCCACTGCAGCTCCCTGAAAGATGTGTTATCTGCCTCTGTTGACCCACTTAGGCCACTGTTGATATATGTATTGATTGTATCTGCTGTGGCTGTCACAACAGAGGGTCACGATAAGCAGGGATGGAACAGGCCAATCAAGGCACGTACTGTATCTCAGCGGATATGAACACCTTCGGATGAACGCCTATTTTCAGCGCTTACATGTTGATAAAGTCGAAATCGGGTCAGGAGAACTTATTTTGAGCGTGTTTTACAGGGTCTCAGCGATATGTTGGAAAACACATAGCAAACTTTCAGGTCAGAACTGTGAGAGACGGAGGTTAAGACGGACAGGAGCACGGGCCAGAGGGCAGAGTGGCCTGTACAGGCTGATTTACGACATGCAAGGTGGAGGGCGCAGGATGCCCTGCTCTCTCTGATCACAGCTTCCGTTTCAGCCCTCCTTTTTTTTCACTTCTTCTGCTGTTGGGACGCCTCCGTCCCACAGGCTAAAACACATCCTTATACTTTCCCCCTCCCCTCCTTTCAGCCTGCTCCCCACCCAGCACCCGCTGCCTTGCTTGGAACTACATTTATCATGTTCTCACGTTATAAATCACTGTGCCTAAAGTGGGTCTGATAACTGTAGCATCCCTGTCAAATGGCTGCTCTCCTAACGTGCCTGCCAGACAGCCCCGCATGCCTTCGGACCACCATGAACGTCCGCAGTCTCCCTTAGCAGCGGTACCGCCGGGATACAGCGGGAGCATTTGCGTTTGCTACTAATTCAGCTGTTCGCATAACTGGCTCTCGCAGATTTGACAGTCTCTCCACACAGTAAAATATGAAGGGAGAGCCCCCGAAAGCCCCCACAGGCCCCCCGACAATGCGGTACATTGTCAAAACAGACTTTCGGCCACTGCACAATAATCATTTCCAATTTCCCTCAGTCAGTCAAGATTGAAGAGGAACTGTGGAAACACAACAATTACCCTTCCCATTGTGGGAAATCTATGTGACAAGTACATAGACATGTTTGTTGAAACCTGCCTGGAAAATCAGTGTTTATTCAACAGACTCCAGTGGCAAAAAAGCAGACACAAGTTTACTAATTTACAGCGGACTGATGTCAGGCTAACTGCAGGGTACTGCGGCTCTCTAAATAAATAACAGCAAATAAATATGGTAATGAAAGATCTGCAGCTAGCAGCAATATTGAAAGCATGTGCTCGCTGTGTACGGAGCACTAATTCTTTTTAACTTCCTCCTTTAATGTAAAGATCAGCAGGTTTTCCCTCTTAAAGGTAAAAAAAAAAATGTGGCCAAACTCTCACAGTACTTAAATGCACAGGTATAAAAATAGTAAAGGCGCAAGTGTTGCTGCTCCGTGAATTATGAGTGTAAAGATCACTGGCTGAAGCCCGGACTACACAAACAGGATGTGTCATGGAGGACACATGGGGGTCCTCCAGCCTGGGGATCTTCCTCCTCACAGCTTCTGTAGGCAGATTTATCATCCAGAGGTTAAGGGTGGGACACCAGCAGAGGAGAGGTGGCCTCGGTGTGGGAGGAGTGTGGGGGGCAGGCAAGTTTGCTTTTACATGTTTTCTTTTCTCCCCTTTGAAAAACAAGGGGATTTGCAGGTTGCTTACCGAGGGCCCGAGTCCATAAAGCTTGCGAGGAGAGAGCTGCAGCCACATGTCTGAGGAGTAATGCGATCCCAAGGGGCTGACCGCTGTTAACTTTTATTACTGTAAATACTCTCTGTTCGCTTCTGTCCTGTCTCGCACAACCCCTGGCTACTTTTATGTGCGGCTTGTGTTTGATTAACCTCCGCGATACACTCAAGGCCCATTTGTACGCACCCAGTATACACATAAACGTGTACGAAATGCAGCGCCGTAAAAAAAAATAGGTATAAGCTCGTAGACGGACAGACATAAATATGGTGTTGGTAAAGGTTACAAAAACACAAGTCCTGTATCAACAGCGTTCCGTTTGTTAGATCGCTAACACGGAAACCTGCGGCTGTATATAATGTCGCTGCACAGAGCGGAGACGGGCGGGAAAAAGCCACATGATTAATCACTTGTGCAAACGTGAAAAAAAGTAAAAACTCTGTAACATAAAAAAGACACAATGTACGCTAATATATGCGCATGCGACCGCACTGAAAAATAATCCACTAATTGAAGCCTTTGTTTAACAGAAGCTTCTGGAAGTTTATTTATGGAGAGCCTGTTTGATAGCAGGCGATGTACATGCAGACAGACAGTCAGACAGACAGACAGGGCTGTGTGGGGGGGATCAGTGAGGTAGAGAGCCCTGATTGATAAACTCCCTATCTGGCTATTTACGATCTGGCTGCAGAAGAGGCAGGCTTCGCCAGACAGAAAAGCAATTAATCTGCAAACGAGCTGGGGAACAGCCGGCCTGAGCATTGGAGCCTCCTACCAGCGTCGCTCTGGAGGGGAGATAAGGCTGCAGACGGCTATTTATTGTACATTTTAATTAAGTGCTTGTTAACGCTAGTTATCTTAACAGTCACAAAATTACCGTTGTAATGCATTTAGTTTGAGGAAAAATGGAGAGGGCTGGAGCACTTTATGAAAGCTGGCACAGCTTGCCTTCATTTGAAATCACAGGATAAATTCAGAGGAGGCGGATGCCACAATGATCTAAGCTCAGGCACTAATGGTTATTTAATATGGCCATCAGCGGTCCCAAGTCCCCAGCATACGGCTCTCGCACAATAGCCTCCAAACCCTCTTTAACACTTATTTGAGATGACAGGAAAAATGAAACCGTTTGTGCTTTCAATGGAAAAGCAATCATTGGTACATTATACTCCGCTTGCCCTATCATGCTAATGCCGGGTAAAAATGTCACCAAATGTATTTAAAGGGCTGATGGAGTGTTGCCGTTTGATTCCTGCTGCCTGCCTGATTAATAAAAACCTTCAATTTGTATGTAAATGCAACCTGGGGCTCATATCATCTGCACACCTGCACCTGGAGAAAAATAATAAACTCAAGTTTAATGTGGCAATTATGAGAGTTTATGGGGATTGTGGGGAAAGAGGGCGGCGGAGGAGAGGCTGGGCTTGATGAGAGGGCTCTCAGAGGGGGAGTGGGCCGACCCGGACCAGCCCCGCTACAGGAATGACCTGATGCACAAATATAACCCCGGCTCGCGGAGCTCACTGCGACATGCACACCGCCACAACACAGGCTGGGAGCTGAAATGAAGGGAGTTCGCTGATGTTGTGTCAGAAACAATTATTGATCCGTTTGCGTTATCATCAGCTACTGTAAAATGGATCGCTACGACATTTAAACGACTAAGCACAATATTTTATTTGCTTTAATTGTGTGATGATAAAGAATTAGAGTACTTGTGATACTGTTTTTCTTTCCTTGACGTTTGTGTTGACTGCTCAGCTCAGCTCACAGTATCACGGTTCTGTCTGTGCGGTCTTGTAAGCACTTGCATTGTGTCAACAGAATTATAATCATGTCACAACGCTTAGCATTTAAAAGAAACATGCGTGGGCCTATTATCACGCGGCATGTAAATGCTATTGACCTTACGTCAAGCCGGCCATGCCCACTTTTACCCCCGGCGATTGATTTGTGTATTTGTGCGTTCTTACATTACACATTCTCAGCCTCACACCCGACTTCCTCCCAGAACAAAGTGAGAGTGTATTGACTAAATGTGAGAGGAGTGAAGATTACAGAGCAAAGATTAAAGGCGGGCTGCTGTTGACTGAGCTTGCCGGGGTGGCAGCGTGCAGCTTTCACCCACACACTGGGACTTTGAAGCCCCGGCACTATCCTCCCTCCTTTCGCCGGGCTCGGCGCTAACGTGTCTCACCTTGCCCAACTGTAACCTGTCAAGATCAGCACTCCTCGAGCAGGAAGACAGAGGAGGAAGGAGAGGACCCGCTGAATATTTTGACACAGCTCAACAGAGATTGGACCAAAACAACAACAGTGGCGCAGTCGCAAACTGATGCAACGATCAGACAGGTGGAGAAGGAAACAGAGGGGGGAAAAAAGGAGGCTGAAATTACGTGCTAGGTGTAGTGTTTATCAAAAAAAAAGTGAATATTTATTAACTGCCCTTTCCATAGACAATTCGTGAATGCATTATACAAGGCCTGGTGTGGGGTGCCGCAGCTCTGCAGCAACCTCACCGCCATTGAAGACGTGCGATAACAAACCGCACGCAGCACACAAAGTGACAAAGACGGTGCGAGAAAAGAAAGAGAAGGCGAATATATAGTGATTTGGAAGAGTGTCAAAAACTTCTGTGGTCTGTATTATGTGGGTGAGTAGACTGGAGCGATGCGGTGAGACGGTGATAATAGTTATCTGCCGAGATGATCTGCTCGGGCATGATAATAGCGCTACAGTAGTGTGACTGTGAATCAGTACCTTGATAGAGCAGGAGATGTGGGCCCTTCTCTCTCAACTCGGCGTAGAAAGAAAAATCCCCACCTGCCTAATGGCTTTAGACAGCAGCCATTCGGCCCTGCTAATCTTCCGTCTCTCTGAAAATAACTTTTTGTGCTGTATGAAGATTGGATTTTACAGATCACAACGGCAAGGCAATGCATTCACTCAGCTGTACTTCTCATGAGAAACGTATCGTGATCTCTAATAATATTCTGTATATGGCTTCAGCCAAGCGCTACCTTTAAATGCGATGCCGTATTAATATTAATATTTATGGACTGTGGAGGAGCGCAAGCCGTCTGAGGGGTACGGGCAGAACAAACTTCCATTAATTCCTATGGAGGGGAAAGTCCAAATTAATTCCTATTCACATTTTAATGCCTTTATGCTAATGTAGGTTCAGAGGGAAAGGACGGTGAACCCACAGGAGGAGGGGGGGGTTAAAGTTGACTTCTGCACCTGAGAAATCTCTCTTCACGTAGGGAAATTGGCTAAAAGCCTGAGCTTATACAGCAGCCACCATTTACAGAGTACACTCTCAGAACCAGGCCCGTATTAGATTCCAGTGTGTTCAAAGATTGCAGCTGCTCTTTAATGCTCATGTGTAACTGCATTAATTTTTCAACACTTATGCATTTTCTCTATCAAATCTTAAACGTCCCTCGGTGTTGGTAAAATGATCTGCAGTTCTACGGTTTAAATTCAACTTTGAATTTACAGTGTTTCGGTTGTTTTTGCAATTATTTCTATCATCTATCATTATTATGAAGTCAGTGCTGACCACTTCTAAAGGAGTCCATCATCAAAACCAAAAGTGTGTGTGTGTGTGTGTGTGTGTGTGTGCGCGCACAGCAAAAACACATATTTCTTGCCTCGTCTGTCAAATTGTTAATCCATCTAGATTTTTTTTGGTGTGAAATGCCAAGTTTTGGAGATAGTGGCAATAGATTTGTCTGCTTTCTCTTGAATTCAGTGGAACGAGATGGCAATGTTAGCAATGTTTCTTTGCAGAAATCAAGACCCAATTACTCAAGATATTCCACTGACCTTGTTTGTGAGCAGTTTAATGCGGGAGCTATTTACTTTTCAACCAAACTACACCTTCTAACTCTATCCTTGTGCTGTCAGGAGCATGGAGCTACTCGTGGATGAGAGGTTTGTGTCCACGACAGCCCAGGATGTAAACATTAATGGCATCCTCCTCAGCTAAGATGTAAAGTTAGCTAGCTTAGCATGCTCTCATCCCCACAGATGGCATGCTAAAACTGATGACAACCTAAAACTGATCACAACCAGGGCTGTCATAATTTAAGTAACTAGGTCATGAGACTTTATATTTTTGGTTGCTTTGAGCACCAAAACAAACATTTTTAAGATATGGCAGACAACTGTACAGCCGATATCTTCAAAACTCAGTAACTCACAGCAACACAATCTATATGAATAAATACTACCGGTGAGAGGGAAAATATGTGTTTTTTTATTTTGGATGAACTGTCCCTTTTAAGGTTGGAAAATTGGGATATTTTTTTCCACCTGATTGGTATTTTCTCCCATGTGTTGCTGCATCTGACCGTCAGAGTTAGCAGTTAGCATGGAGAGCACAGTGTTGTTCTCTCCAACTGGAAACTGAGACCAAAAGTATCCTTAAAATTAGAAAGCACCTGTCCTAACAAATGATGTCTGATGCAGAAAACAACTGCTGGACCACATCTGCCTTCATCTTCATCCGATTCCGGAATTCCAACACCTCCAGTCGACTCCCCCTTCTGTCCCACGGGGAACATCCGAGTCTATCCATTCTGGTTTGTCTGGACTGGTTAATGTGGAGCTGAGCTGAGGCAAACACAAATAGATTGCACTGGTAGCAATTGTGCCCCCCTCCTCCCCACTGTGTTACAGCTGTTATCATTACATATTTACTTGGAGGACAAGCGCGTGCTCCCCCCAGATAGGTCCCTATCAGTACATGTCTATGTTGTGACACCTGGAGGGTAATTGTCATTAATTGCACTCATTTGGGCGGCAGGTCAGGGCAACTGAAGCGCAGGTGTTTGGGACAAACCATGATTATTCCCATCCAAAGAGCGGGAGGCTGGGAAAAAGAATGATTTTGCCATTGTGGAAGGCCCCCCACACATAACGACTGTCCATTTTTCTGGTTTTATCACGTATTAGTGGGTAATTGGGGCTCGAGAAAAAAAAAAAAAAAAAAAAAAAAAAACGAGGAAGAATGTCATCATCATTATTCCCTCCTTTCCTCCATTTCCTCCATTCATAGAGGAGATGGAGCACTCTATCAGTTTAAAATGGGCAAAATCTAAAACACTAAGATGACTGCACACTGTAAGAAATTTCCCTTCAAATTTACAGTAACTTACTGGCAACAATTAGCCAGAAAGTTACTGTAAATATTTTTTACAGTAGAGGTACAGTACTTCCATTCACAGTACTGATGGATATACTGTAAAGTCAAAACCAATGAAATACTGTGAATTCAGTTTTTTTTTACAGTATTGTTTGTTTAACTGTAGAATAAATATCAATGAAATACTGTGAATTCAGTTTTTTTTTTACAGTATTGTTTGTTTAACTGTAGGATAAATATCAATGAAATACTGTGAATTCAGTTTTTTTTTTACAGTATTGTTTGTTTAACTGTAGAATAAATATCAATGAAATACTGTGAATTCAGTTTTTTTTTTCAGTATTGTTTGTTTAACTGTAGAATAAATATCAGTGAAATACTGTGAATTCAGTTATTTTACACAGTATTTGTCCTTTAACCATAGAATAAATATCAATTTAATATTGTGATTTTAATTGCATTTACAGTGCTGGTTTATTTACCGTATAAATAAAAACAGTTAGGCACTGCTATTTTCTTTTTTTTTTTAATGGTAATGTTTAAGGCAATAGCGTACCATTAACAGTAGGTAACATTTAATCACTGAAAATTCAGTTTCTCATTGTACAATTTAAATACTGTATCACTGATTGAATATTAGCCATCATTAATAGGATCATCCATTTTCTAAAACAATTCAATTAATTGCAGAAAACAAGGAAATTGTTAACACCATTATTTATTTAACATTTGGTGAAAAGGAATAGAACTGTGACACTGATAAGTGCTGTATGGCAAATGAAACAACTTGCTTCACAATTATATATTTTTTTTTAAAACACAAGGGTAATATAATCTAAAATAGTGAATATTTGCATGAACAATACAACAGGGCACTATAAAATTTGTAAAATACAACATTTCAAATAGAAAATACAAAAACATGGTGGGGAAAGAACAAAGAAGGGAAGACCTCTCATTCCCCTACCAGCCACAAATGGTCCAAGGCCTCAAGGCTCCAAGTTGAAGCCCTGAAATTAAAGAAGAAGAATACACATTAACAAATATATTCATTACAATAACTTTAATTAATGTAATTCCTCACATATGTGATGAGGGTCTAAGATGTTGGTGTTGTGTTTAAAAAAAGGCTAAATATCAGAACCTCACCTGCATCTAGTCAGTAAGCCAATCAAACTCTGTGAACTCCCTGATGAAGGAGATTACATTGGGGTTCATATATGCATTCTTCCGCTTCACCACTCTCCCAGTCCTCCGGCTTATTTGCTCCTTGGCTGTGCATTTCGTGGAGTCCGGATTAATTCTGACTAAAAACCTATGAAAATGAGTGTAGGAGTAAGGGGTATGACAATATGTACATGTTAACGAGTAACTGGTTAGCAAATCACACAAGCCCTGCGTTCAAGTTCTGCGTTCTGCATTCTGCGTTCAAGTTTTAAGGAGGCTTCAACCTACACTATTTACATACTCAAGATCAATAACATTTTCAAGAAGGAACGTGATTTTGAGCAGCTTTTCAAATTTGCTTTTACGTTTCAATCTTTACAATCATCTATTCAAGATAATAATACCTCTGAACAAACTCCAATGTGGTGTTGGCTTCCACCTGATACTCGAGGTTGAAGACATAGTAGCAGGCGAAGAGAGCAGCCAAGGCAGTGGTAAAGTCAGTGAGGTGAGCAGCAGTTGGGATTACAACCCTCCCCTCAATTGACAGCATCCATTTTTGGGCACTCAGGATTGTCTCTCCTTAGGAAGAGTCAGACATTACAAAAATTATACATCATAGCAATACATTCTAGAAATGATTAGCTCCCCATGAATGACAGTAAAAACAGAGGGAGCACACAAATCTTCCAAGCAGCGCGTAAAACGGATAAATGGAGCCGATACAGTAACTGGGTTGGAGAAAGATAAAAAGTGACATGCATAGCAAGCAATCTAAACTAGCAATAACGACAGCAGAGATGGCTACTAGGGATGAGCAAATACAGCATTATCTGTTCAATAGGGCTGAACGATCTATCGTTTTAGATCGAAAATCGCGATCTCAGACACAACGATTTTGGGATCATCAAAAGCCTCGGTTTTCTGCAGCGCTCCTTTTACATGTCGTATTCCTGAAATTGCTGCTAAACTGACCAATCAGAAGTGCGCCGGGACAGGTTACGTATCCTCGAATCACCAAACAGAAGCGACTTGCCGCGGGTGGGCAGGTCACATGGGCTCCAATCACCAATCAGAAGCGCACACTGCGCGTAGTCACGTGACTCCACTACTGCCTGCCAGTGTTTGGAAATGGCTTCGACGGAGCCACAAACGCTTTTAACATGGTAACATTACTGAATCTCTGCCGCTCTGCCTCCGCGCGCGTGCGTGCTCATCGGGAACCGGAGCGGCCGTCGTGCGGCACGGCTCGTGTTCTGGCACGGCTGCCGGTCCTCCGCGCGTTCTGTGTGAACCGTCACATAGGTTAACACGGGCGCCGATCTGAAACTCAGTGCGCGGCGCTTCCGCGCGCGGCGTGTCCTGTGTGAAGCAGGCGTGAGTGGCCGCCTCTACTGGAAATACAACAAATATGTACCGGCACTTGAGAGTTCACCAAGCCAGTTTGCATGACGTGTGCACAAAACAAAAGCCTGGGCAGCTAAACAAACAACAAGACTTATAACACTATATTTTTTTACAGAAGTGGAATATTTTGAGCCATTGATTACCTATTATTTTATGTTGAAGATGGGAAACGTTTACTGTTTGCTGTAAATAAAGTAGGTCTGCATTTGCCATCAATGTGAGTTTTGTTTTCATCTTACATTTTTATTTATTTATTTATTTTTTCAGTGCAAATGTTTTGCACTGAAACTTGATTTGGAAAAAAAATCGTGTAAGAAATATCGAAATCGCAATATCTGCCAGAAAAATCGCAATTCAATTTTTTCTGAAAATCGTTCAGCCCTACTGTTCAATCAACTAAATTTTCTATATCAGTACTTGGAATGGGGCTTAACCCAGAAGTAGGTAAGTAGTCAGGCAAGAAGACAGACAGACAGACAGACAGAACGTTATTCATCCCCAAAGCGAAATTCCAAAAACAAAACAAAAAAGTGGGTGTGGGTCTTACCGCAGACGTTGTCTTTTTAACCTGAAATTGATTTGGGTTGATGAAAAGTTTCTTTGTGTTGTTTACTAGAAAACTATTTACACATGAGCATCTGAATTTAGCCTCACAGTAAAATGCATAAGCCAGAGTTTTTGTACTCCATTTACCTTTATTTTTTTTTAACTTTTTATTTTCACTGTGTTAATTATGTGCATGCGTTCAGTTTTTAAAGTGACTGTGCTGTCCTTGCATTACAAGCTAGAAATTCTGACCTGTGCAGAGGCAATCAATGACTCAACACGAACTGCATTCACGAGTATTTCCAGCCTAAACTTTCTTTGCTTGTGCCCTCTATATTCAAAGGATTTGTTAACACTGAATATGAAACTTACCAAGCATGATGATCCTCGGTGTTATGGGGAGAGACAGGTGGGCCTCTGCGTCTGCAGGAGTGGTAGTCACCTATGAATGCCAGTGAAGATAAGAATTACTTTAAATGAACTAGACGCAGGGTTCCAAATTAGCTTTTTGACTCACCAGCCAAGTGGACTGGTAGATGAAAAAATCCACCAGCCAAATCATATTTTTTACCAGCCAAAATAATAAATTGCCTTTATGTGGTACATATATTTTTTTATTGATCACCTACAAGGCCCTCAACGGACTGGCACCCAGCTACATTCGGGACCTCCTCCATGACTACATCCCCAGCTGCTCCCTTAGATCCTCTGACCAGGGGCTCCTGGCAGTACCGCCAGTGCGGTTAAGCACTAAGGGTGGGCGGGCATTTGAGGTTGTGGCTCCCCGTCTGTGGAACTCTCTCCCTCAGGACATGAGAGAGGCCTCGTCTGTTGAGAGCTTCAGGAGACAGCTTAAGACTCACCTGTTCAGGAAAGCTTTTGTGCTCTAGACCGATATGTTACTTGACTCCTAACTTGTTCTTTCCCATTCTATTAGGTGCGGTGGTCCCCGTTTAATTAACCTTGTTTTTTCTCCTGACTAATTAACACATTCTTCTCCATTTCTTTAGGTGCAGCACTACTCTTTTTTTTTTTTTTATGCAGTTCCTAACTGTTATATACATTTACTTTAATTTTGCTTTGATTGTTATTTTCTCTTGACTTTACTTTTTACTAATATATCCTGTAAAGCGCTCTGTGCACTAGTGCTGAGAAGGGCGCTATACAAAAAAACTAGTTAAGTTAAGTTATATACATTAATTACCATAATTTCATTGAGGCAAAGTGTTATGTTGAATACAGGAATTCAACAGAAGTGTATATATTTAAAATGGAAAATTGCACCGTGTGGGTTATAATGTGAGGTGAGGTCTATCAATGAAAAAGTGCTCTATCACCAATAACATAAAGGTGCCCTTAAACAATACACCCGGCCTTAAACCCATTGTGTCAAAACTATTTACAAACAAACTACAAACTCCTAGGAAGACAGGATTGCCAGACGCAAACCTGCATTTACCTGACCAAGGACAAGATGCCATTGGAAGCTCGCCAGCCTGCAATACACTTTTGGGGGGGGGGGGTCATTCTGGTAGCAATAAGGGTGACAATTGTTGAAAACTGTAATGTTTAAGTAATTAAGGAACTTACATCAGCAAGGAGAAAAAGAGAATCCTCTTGCTCTTTGAAGTATGCCAACATCACAAGCATTGCTGCTAGGCCATCAGTTCCTTCTCGGTCCTTCTTTAGGGCTTCCTTCAAAACGGCTCTTACTTCCTTCTTCCACCTTGTAATCTGACTACTGAAGAAATCCAGAAGTCTTTTACCCTTTTTGTTCAAGTCTTCGTTCAGTCTTGTGTATAGTTCAACACTGGTGAGAGTGGTGAAGTGTGAGAATAAAAACTTCTGTGAAAAGAGAAATGGCCACTCTTTGCCTACATCCAGAATGCTTGGGGAAGGGTTTGCGTTGATGTATTCCCGCTGTTTGGCATAAGTGATTGCCATTAGGTCTTCTACCCTTCCTCTCTCAGCGCCCTTGAGTCCCTCTCGGTTGAATATATCCAACATCTCAAGCTTCTTTTCCTCTAATGATGCTGATGTTTCCCCTTCTGGATAGTCTTCTGGCTGCCAACGAACACACCCATAACTGTCACGTCTTGCGCATGTAGCTACTGGTGGCTGGTCGTCATCATCACCTTCCTCATCATCTCTCTGGGTGCGTTTGGGATTCCTCAGACGGGAAAGAGTGTTGCCTCGGTTCAAATACTCTACTCTGGTCTTGAGCTGATTTAAAACACTGAAATACCCACATCCAAGTAGCTCCCCCTCTTCATTTGTGTCTAAAAAGGTATTTGGATATTTTTGAGTGATGGCTTTTGCCACTACCACGCACTCGCTGCGAGTAGGGTTCAAGGAATGGTCTCTCATCGCATCAACAGTGACTCTTATCAAGTGTCGGCGGTCCTCCGGAGCTGGCTTCTCACCAGCATCAACTGCTCTTCTAAGACTTGGCCTCATTTTGTTCCATGGCACCTCAAAATTGTCCACCCATGCAGAATTGGGACTGATGGGTGATATGGGGCATGTGCTGGAAGAGGCAACTGGCAGTGGCTCAGGCAATGAAGAGCTCGGCTGGGTATCAACAGGACCTGCATTACACACATATAAGTAAAAGCACACAAAAGGTTGGGACCACTTTGATACCACAAAATATTCATATAATCTCATTAAGATATAGGACTGCAAGTACTTATTTTGATTATTGATTAATCTGTCAATCATTTTCTGCAAAACACTTGCATTCTGTGACATTTAAGTCACGAATTAATGAGCAAAAAACAAACAAAACTGCAGGAAAACAGTTTAATATGCTCTGACATTATGAAGTCATAAATCTGCAATGAAAGACCTCTCGTCTGGCACCATGTGGTTGCGCTCTGGCACCATTCGGTGTAAAGTAACGCATTGTATGAGGTGTTTTTTATGTCTGTGGCTGCAGCATGGGAGTTTGGCCCAAAAGAATTTCTCACTCTGTTAGACAATAAAGTTAATCTTGAATATCTCGAATCTTGAATCTAATAAAAATCAGAGAATTTGGACTTGTTTTTCTTTACAAAACGAATGATTGAATGATTGCTGATTAATTTAGTTATTGATTTAATTGTTGCAGCTCAACTAATGTGTTAAAGCAACTGTAACCTCACCTGCTTTCAAGGAATGAAGAATCTTTCTGCACTGAATGGGTGTGAGCAGATGTTTGAGGTCATCTTCTTGAATGAACTGCAGATCCTCTGGACCTTCAACACCTACTTTGGTCACCAACTCATTGACCAAAGTTTCAAGTTTTGCTTCATCTAGCTGTGGTAGCGCGGTCTGTATTGCCCTCTTAATGGAGTCCATTATTTGTTCTTCTGAAACACAGAATGATGCAGAGCAACGAGATTAAGACCAAACCTATTATATACAGAAAGAGGGTAATAATCTGCAAGCTTCTCTACAGTCAAACACTGATACTGTGCTTCTGAGTTGCTTTGTAAGCAATACACTCCAAGGTCCACAACAGGCACAGACTCATAATGCTGGACAACAAAATGCACATTTGACTCGTTTATCAGTATTAACAGTATTTTCCCAAATAGATAGGCTGTGTCATTTTGGTCCACTACGACAGTCATGCCTCTTTTGTACAGAGTGCCTTTGAAAGTGACAGAGGGTGTTTCAATAGTGTGTTCTGGGTGGAGACCCTTAAGACTGACAGCTCTCTGAATGCCAGTCTGGTACAGTTGGTCATCAAATTTACTTGGTTGGCCCATTTGCAGAGTTGGTGGAAATAAGCTACCAGCATGTAAATATGCTTGTAGCAACTGGTGTCTTTCTGCTAAGGTACTGCAAAGGTTCTTAAAGTTATGCAGTTTCCTTGCACATTGCTTAAAATATGAGTGCTTGCTTTCGAAGCGCAATGTCCACAACCTAATGAGGGGACCAAACCGAAGAATGAGTTCTGGGTAGTGGATAAGATAGTGGTGCTTGGCTTTTAGTGTCTTTTCTGGGAATGTGGCTGCTCTTAGCTGGATGTATTCCTCAATAAGAATCTTCAGATATGCAACTTGGTTGGTATGGATCTTTGGCGCACATATCAAATCCACAATTTCTCTGAGCTTTAAACACAACTGCCACACATCGTCATCAAGTGGATTTTTTATTCTGTCTCCAACCAGAATAGGGAGGAGACGTAAGAGGCACCAGTTTTGAGCAGCATGCCCTCCCAGCTTTTCACCATCAGTTTTGACCTCACATGGCTTGTTATTTGCATCACTGCCTAGGTATGTGAACTGTGAAATAGTCCGATTCAGTTGACCATAAGTGAAGTGTTTGCCCACTGTCACTAAGTGTTTAATGTATATTGCAAGATCAACTGACACAATCCCTTCAAACAGATCATGACCCAGACATGGTGGGAGTCCTGGCTGGCAAACATGATAATATTTCAACTGATTGAAAATCGAGTCAAACTTTATTCCACTGCTCATTTCCTGCTTTGAGGCTACCCGTGCTACACTGTTTTTGTAACTCTCTATAGTTCTTTTAGGACCAGATTTGGTGGGATCTGTTTGAAAAGATTCTCTGTCTATGACACAGTACCGGCAAAAATGTCTGCTTTTACTAAAGTTTTCAGTAAATCCACCAATACAGTGTGACCCCAGATTATCTCCAGTAATGGCAATCACAGTGCCTTTTACCTTCTCCCCATCACCATATTCAATTCCATTTTCCTCCATTTGTTTTAAGTCACTAACTAAAGTGGAGAACACTTTTTCTTGTCCAAAAAATTGGAAATCCTCCTCTCTGCACAACATAACAAGTTGCATTGGATCAATGGAAGACCTGTTGTGTGGTGCAATCTCCCCAAGTGTCATGTACATAGCCAATATTTTGTGTTTTTTTCTGCCTGAGCCCAGTGGGTTAACAACTTCAAATGAATCCTGATACAAGATAAGAGACAATGAAGATGGTGAATCTTGTAAAAGTATATTCTCTTTCATGTTCCTACCATCTCCCACGTCTTCCAGAACATCAGGAGTTTTTTCTGTGTCAGCTTTAGCTTGGGCATACTGCTCTTTAACAGAGCTCTGAGTGAGGAGTGATTTGAGTGTATCCTTGATGGGCACATAATGATAAAACCCCTCTTTGCCTTTAGCATTAATGCCCAAGTAAGTCTTAGCTGGCTCAACATAGTTAAATCTGCTCTTAAAGAAGGTTTTACGGGTTTGGTCAGTTCGAAACACTCCTTCGTTGTACATTTTCAGAAGGTTATCTTTTGAGAGATCATCAAGAAGCCTCTTAATGTCACTTTCAGGCACATCCAGCTTTGTTAACTCTTTATGCATCCTCGACATAAGATGAGCCACACCAGTGTTGTGCACCTCTTGTATCTCCTCAATTAACATCTGAATTGTACTGGCTGGTAACAGCATTTCAGCTTGCAGTCGGAGATAAAACATGGCCAGATTGTTCATAAAATCATCTATGTTCACTTCATCATTTGTGTTATCATCATCAAGGATTGTCTCAAAAGTGTGACCTAGTTCACAGTCCGATGACGTATTCATGCAGGCACTTGTGATAGTATCACTGGTAGAAGTTTGGCTCTTACATGAAGAACTAAAGACATTTTTGTGCTTCCGGTTCAAGTGTGAAGCAAAGGATGAACGGACATGAAAATACTTTGAACAGTTAGTATAGGGACATGACACTTTTTTGCCATCTTTAATATGCCAATTAAGATGTTCACATAAAGTTGAAAAATTTGCTGACACAAAGCAACAACCTTCAACAGTGCAAGCCAAATCAACTCCAGCAATTTCCCTTTCAAGTCCTGGTTTAGCTGTTCTCTTGTGAAAGCGGTACATGTGGCTTTGAACGGCGCCACGTGTTACAAAAGTGGCAAAGCATTCTGCTACCCCACATGGAAATCTAAAATTAGCTTGATTTCTGTGAATACTCAAATGGCGTATGAATGTAGGAATCGAAGCTGTGGCGAAATTACAGTGCTTGCATACATACTTCATTTTGGGTGGTAGGCTAACAGGTTACTTGCCTGATACCTGTAAAACGGCGGCACAGTGTGCTGTGGCGAAGTCCTCCCTCGTCCTCTGTCGTTGTCATCAAAATCCGCCGAAATCCTCGACGGCGATGAAACGAAAAGTGAAAAAAATCAACACACACGACGCAAAAGTACATAAACGCAAAAATAACTCAAGTTTGTGTCAGATAGCTGAGCAACTTGTGCCACTTACCGAAAATCTGAGTGTTGCTGAGGATGGACAGCAGACTTTTCCTTTTTTTCCCCAAAGTGCCAAGTTCCGTGTTCGCGCCGATTTTCCGTATTTGCGATGACGTAACTGGCCCACTGGCATAAGCACGACCGTTGAACTGTCTTGATCCTCATAGGTCGTTTATAGTCACGTGATTCTGACTCATTCTATGCACCCCACCCGCCCGCCGGCGGGCGATTTCAGATAAGCGACTATTTTCTACACTGCGCAGTGACGTATCTCGCTTCAGCTTTCATCATTACGGACATACTATACGTCGTTAGAAAGGGTAGAATCTCAGCAATTCATTCATCCAGTTGATTTTGCAGAAATCATGAGCACTAAACCATAAATCATTGATATTCAACAGCATGGTAAACGTGAGATACAAGAAACACACGGCGACTCCCTACATTTGACGCGGCCATAAAGCCGTAATATGTGTCCGATCCTCAATTATTTATATTCCAGTTGTCCGTAAGAATCCACTGATTCAAAAGCATCAAAATGGTTTCTCATAAAAGTATTCCAGCTTGTGAATATCGTCCTGTAAAGTCCATTTGTTTACCGTCTACAAACTTTGTTTGTCAAATAAAGTCCAGACTTCGCCGGTCGTATCTTTATTTTCTCTAGTTCCTGTATGGTGTTGTTGGGTATGCTTGTTTTCATCACTTTGCTGGCTACAAAATAAAAGTGTCCCCATCTTTCTCTGTTCAGTTTTCACCCCAGCACAGCCCGTGAAGTACATGGAGCGCTCCTTGTTTAAAGGGCCAATCGGCTTTGTTTACTGTTTTTTGCCGCCTTAGTACAGGCATAGCGTTTTGGCTATCAACATGTCAATCACTCAGGCTTCTAGCCAATTATTTTACCTTTCCAACGATGGTAGGCGTGCCCAGGTCCGTTGTGTACGAGCCTAGGAATATCGCTGCGTCTGGCAGCTAGCGGGCTAACTTTATGCTGCAGACACACTCGCAGCGTACATTTAAATTTTTCTTGACGGCAATTTTCACAGTTTACAATGGCGAAATCCACAAAAAACACTAAATATGTCCGAGAAGAAGACCTGGAATGGATCATGGCATCATCTGATGAAACTGTAGACAGTGAGTAGGACTCTGAGAGAGAGGAGGTGTTTGCTAAGGGCCTTGACATGTTAGATCGGTGAGTACCGTTATCTTTGATGATGTTTGATTTATTTATTTAGCCATGAGTGAGATTTGAATTAAAGTTAGTGGGAAGGGGTTCTTATGCTTACAGTGAACAGTACAGTATACATTAGCATTTCATAAATGACGCTAAATGGTTAGGGCCCCAGGGGCTAATTAGCCTAGCTAGCCTCAACTACTCAACCGAAGCTATGTCATCCTTGTAATTCTGTTCTATTATGTAATTCTCTTTGAGCCTCTAATTCCCTTTTATTTAGATTTTTAATTTTTTTTTTTATCAAGCTTGTAAGCTAATTGAACTAGATCTTTTTGACTGACCAGACACTGGGAATATTCCCCCAATTCGACTATTCTGTTTATGTACGGTTACTTTCCTGATGTTTTTGTGTAATATGTAATATCATATCTGTTTTTATTTGTTTCCTACGTAAATAGCACCCTATTGAATTGCATTTATATATTTTTTCATTATATTTGGTAACATTTGTGCATTACATTGTGTTTTGTAGGTCACAGTCTGAAGAAAGTGACGTGGATTGGGAGCCTGAAAGTGAGACAGTCAGACGCCCAACCCCCTCTCCTGCTGAAGGCGGTCATCAGAAGTGCCAACGATCCTCATCTGCATCCACCAGTGCTACCTCCCCCGCTGCGCACATACAGTATTAGTATATTGAAAGATAATAAAATCCTTGTTTGAAATTCACTTCAGTATGTCATTTTTGTATTATGGTTACTATTCTGTAGTGTCTTGTCGCATGACAATATCTCAGTATGGCCACCTAGAAGCGTGTGGAAACCCCTCCGACCACCCATCAAATGAATGTGTGAAAAAATTATGTTTTGAATCATGGAGGAAGGCTTTATAGTCACCAAAATGCTTCAGTAATGTTCCCAGTGTCACAGAAGTGAGTAAAAGCATTTGGCACAATTTGGCCATTTGGAGACATTTTGGAGAGGTTTGTGGACGCCAGTGACACCACAAACTAAAAACTCCATAACTCCCATAAGGTTAGGCCTAGAAGTCTGAAATTTCATCCAGGTGTAGTTGACAAGATGTAGAAGGTATGTGGTATATTGCCATATGCCTTACCTAAAGCACATCCAAGTTATTGTTATTCAAAAATGACCTATTTTTTTCGAGGAAAAAAAAATGTTTCAGAGCCATGTTTGAACTGATGTCATTTAGGTTGTGTGTATGGTACATGCTAGGTAAGCACATTTTCAGAAACTAGAGGTTCTCAGCTTTCAAGTGAAGTATCATACATCCATCTGGGACTTGTAGTTGTTGTGTTATAAGCTTTTCCATTTGGGTATGCTAAATAGGCGAAAATTACCAACAAAGGTGGGTGTGAAGGGGTTTTAAGACCGACGGGAGCGCTGGCGATTATAGCATACCGGAGGAGTTACACTTACGCAGTAATGCATTAGATTTGACACAGAGCGCTGTTTCCTTCAGCTAACTGGTTTGCCAAAAAACAGAAAAAAGAGCATCAAAACTGTGACAGTAAAATCCACACGGCGGCTATTCACAGCACTTCCTACGTTGGAAACAACGTATTCTCATGCGATTTTCCAACTAACCAGCTGACTTTGGCGCCATGCTAAGGTGTTTGGTGGGGTAGTGGTTAGCGCCGCCGCCCCCAGTACCACCACCGCGAGTTCGAATCCTCTCATGGACCCACCTAGTCATTGTCGCCTCTCATTGTAATGATCAACCATAGAATTTATTTTATATTTTAAAATTACGTTAAATAGACGTCATTTCGATGTCGCATTGCGCATTGGGATTTCAATTCACACCCCTCCTATTGGTGGCGAGTGTGCATGTTAATTAGCTGTTGTCTAGAAGGCCCATTTCCATCAGTGAAAGAAAAAAGAATGATAAAACATGATCAAAATAAAAATCATGGTGAGTTGTTATGAGTTAAAAGTCATAATTACAAAATAAGAAGTTATAAATATGATGTGAAAGGTCAAAATTCCAATAAAAAGTTAAAAAAAAAATATTGCATCAAAAGTCAAAATTCTGAGAATCATTGTTTTTGTTGTGAGATACTTTTTTATATTATATTGTGTGTGTAATATATTATGTATATTACACACACACACACACGAAAAAGAAAAATACAATAGTTTACTTTACTATTTACAGTACTATACTGACTACTGTGATTTATTTTACAGTAACACTTCATCCACTGTGGTTTCTACTGTAATACTTGGACTACTGTGATTTTGACATGTAGAAAAGGATTTACTGTAAGATTTACAATATTCTACAGTAGAAATTATTTACAGTAATGTTACTGTCTTTAATACAGTAGATAACTGCATATTTCACAGCCATTTCTTACAGTGCAGTGACTGGACAATCAGAGCTCCAGCCGCTTAACTGTTATACAGCAGATCGCACAGACAGGGGCCGCGGCTCCTGAACCAAAGCGCCTTTTAAAGAAATTAGATTTTAATAACGTGACATTCCGCTATGGCGTTATTGATATTTTTCTGCATCAGCTCCCTTCTCTGGACAGCATGTTTGGCCTGAAGGTTTACAGTTATTACCATAACAATGGCAACACGTTACAGGTTATTTCCTCTGATCATCACACTCCGGGTGGGAAGCTCAAACGTCGTACTGCTTGAGTTCTAGGGTACGAGTCATATAAACGTAGGCGATCTGGCAAATTGATATGATTTCACTGCTACCCGATTGATTGGCAACTGTAAAGACGATGGAAATTCACATTAGACCAAAGCTGTCATTAGCATTTAACTACATTCTTGCCATCATCACTGTGTGATTTGATTCTGGTTTGATGTAATATGATTAGAAAAGTTGTAAATTAATTCAGAAATGAGACGACTCATTAGATGACTCGTATTAAATGACTCATCAGCATTCAACAACTTCCTACACACACCTTGGAGAAGTGAATGAGTCATCTATTACGAGTTGTTTCACCTTGAAATATGGACAAATTTGCACCCAGATGTTCATTTTTTTGAGCTGCAGATTAATTGAGAAGCTGTAAGATTATAAGAATGTGTTAGATTATCTACAGTTGTACGACATGCAACCAGCTTTACATCATCCCAGCATTCAAGTTTCCCACCCCGAGCATGACGCTGGAGGAGAAAATGAGTGTGTGAATAAGGTTTGTTGTCATAATTTTCCCAGAGGTTTAGAGAAATAAATAAATTCACATCTCCACTCTCAAAGAGATACTTGTGCTGTTAGTCACAAACTCACTGCCGCCCTGGAGGGAGCGTTACCAAGATGGCACCCGAGCGGGCCTAAAGACAGACCTCGGTGTCAGCAGAATTAATGAGACCTTTATCCATGCTTCAAATGAGCTTAATTGAAAAGTGAAGACCTCAAAGCACCAGTCCTTTATCTCCTAGCCATCCATCTGTTTGACTCTATCATTATCTGATTACCTTGTTATCAAGCTATAACATGACTCAGCTGCTGAAAATGTAAAGCAATTACCAGACATCATGTTCGTGTCTGCATGTGCAATCAGCGTGCATTAAAAGCTCGTCTCTCTGCCGACTGCATTTTTTTTTTTTAACTGAAGCGCACAACATATATTTTTCACAGTGTTCTTCCTCCTCACACTTGGAAGTTCAGTCTTTCCTCCCCTGCTGTTGCCGTTCATCTGCGTTTACCCTGAGACTGACATGAGTGTGACACTGACACACACTCCGTCGGCTGTGATGTTTCCTTTTCTTTTTCTTATGATGAGAACAACAAAAGAGCCATTTAAGACTAAACTACAACTGAGCCTGTCACTGTTAGTGTGTGTGTGTGTGTGTGTGTGTGTGTTTTTGTATCTGCGTGTGTGTGTACCCCACATGGGCGGAGTGCAGACACCAGGCGCAAACATCCTCAATCTGTCCTAATAGCACAGCAGTATACAAAGCACAGACTTCAAATATAACAACCAAGCTACATTCCCTCATAAAAACACTGTTTACCGTCGCTATGATAATTTACCCAGTAACATGTGCCCTCCACAAGAGCAAACACCGAGGGATGCCAATGTGTGTGTGTGTTGGCTGACAAAAATACACAGCAGCAGCTGGGCCCCATGTTTGAAGGCCTGCCCTCCACACGCCGTAGCTCAACATGGAGGTACGCTGTGACTTCGAGACTAGTTAGTGAGAGGTGGAGACTGAGGGTGGGCCTGAACTTGTGTATGCAGGTGTTTGTGACAAATGAGATGTTAATCACCACCTCCAGCATGGATTTTCACCCACAGCTAACCCTTTTTGATTATAGGGCGAAAGGTATTGCAATGTTGCTGTAAATTTACAACTGATTTTCATGTGGATATGAAAAGGATTAGGCTTTAAAGGTGCAATATGTTAGAATTTTAGTTGAATTCATGCAAAGAATAACTAATATTGTCAACAGAATGTGAGGAAATAACAGTTTTGACATTACGATGTTGCAGAGATACACTGTATACTGTAATTGGGATGCTAACAAGCTAGCCCCAGCATGTCCCAGTCAAAAGCTCCTGTGCAACACTTTCCCAGTGCTACGAGCTCCCACTACAGACCGCTAGCTGCACAGCTAACTGAGCTAACTACCTAACAGCATCTTGAGTTATCAGCAGTCAGTGGTTAGTCTGGTAATATGCTGTGCTTTGATATGGCCCCTGTTTGTTTTGAGGATGATCATGAGGTGACTAAATGTAGCCAAACTTTATCACAATATCATCAAGTATTGTTGGATGTTTGACAATGAAGACAACGACTCCCATGATCCCACGCTGCTTCACAACATCATCAAACTACGTCTTTTGTTTTCATTACCTTGATTGAGATGACATACTGTCCAACTTATACGCCAAATAGTCTTTGCAGCATATTTAAAAATGGTTCCAAAACAAAAATTGATAATTTTGGTAATACCGTCATTTGGGGAGATTATGTGATGCTCAGTAATGATCTCTGCTCTCATGACAGAAATCATTTTGTCTGATTAGGTGTCACATTGCCCGTTTGTGTCTGATACCTGCTGCACGATCTCCCTTTTGTCCACCTGAGCTTGTGGAGACTAATATGAGGGGGAACCTGGGGCTGGTAGTGCCAGAGCCCGCTTGCCAAAGCCTCGGAGAAGACAGATGGCATGCGGAAATCAATAACCTCACACAACATCACCCATTTTGTGAACAAATGAATCTGCTTTGACAGTATGTGTATGAGCGATCGGGTGACCTGCTCTCTTCCCATCTGAACATCCTCCCCTCCCCTCCCCAAGCGCACTGTTATTTATGGCAGTTGGGCCCTACGCTCCTGTGTGCTTTGATGTTTAATTCAAGGACCCACAACCAGGCAGGGAGGAGAGCGTGGGTGTGTTGGGAACTCACCGGGGCTCGGGAGCTCAGGAACTCTGATTTCCTACAAATATTCCCCGTGTTGCTCACGCCGGTCTCTGTCTCTGTGACTGCTGAGGAGTTACTCCGTGCAGGCCCTGCTCAGTATGTGCGTTGGAGGGGAGAAAGGATCTGTCTTTGGATTGATAGTCACGTTGACCGGACCGAGGGCGATACCATAAAAAAAAGTATTTGATGCGTTAAGAGTCTTGTGTGCACGACATTCTTGGAGGTGTTCCGAAAAAAACACCCCCACCCTGAGGCAGCGCAAGGTGTTAGCTCCAATCAAAGCCCGGTATTGTCTGCTCTATCATCAAACAGCAGTGCTTCGCTGTCAGACCTTTAGTATCCTCCACCTCACTCTCACTACCTCTCACCTCCACTATATCTCTCCTCTCTCTCTCACCCCCCCTTTATCTCTCCTTCTCACTCTCTCTTTCTCCTTACTGGGCGCTCTGCGAGATTTATTCCAGCCAAGAGCAGCTCCAGCGAGGGGCTGGTGTTAGCAATTTATGGTTTAATAAGACTTACATAAGTCTTGCAGGTGTGCTTTACGTCCCCCACCCGAGCCCATTTGGAGGATTTATGGAAGGCCTTTGGATTGCTGGCTGATTTAGAAGTCCTCTTTCCTGTCTCCGGCCTGTCCGGGCCACCACACGCTCCCCTAGACGTCTAGCCTGACCGGCCAAATGTTGGTCAGACTGGGGTCTGGCTGGGGACGCGTCTGCAGGAGAAACACAGACACCTCAGTAAAACCATGTCTGGGCTGAGCACAGGTGTGCGATATACTGTTCATAAACCGCAGGTAATAGCGCATTGGTGTTGGCCACCTTGTTAATGTAAGCGCTGAGATACAAATCAGAGTGACATATAGGCTAGACTGGAGGTGTCCCACTGGATATGCCTATAGCAATGATTTTTAAATCAGAATGGGTATCAAAAGCTACATTCAATTCTGATACATGTGGCCATTGTTAGGCAGAGGAGAATGGTTTCGCCGTCTTGGCTGGCCCCACTAACCTCCACTATTGTAGGAACACACAGGGGCACTCGCGACTGCACAGCGACACAACAGCTCCCTAAAAAGCACAGAGAAAAGGGGCCTGGACGGAAATAAGTGTTGCCAAATAGGAGTTATTGTGATGAGGCGGTGCTCAGCTGTTTGGTTTTTAATATGCCAGCTAAGAACACGGCCTTAATCAGACACGACATCCTCTTCAGTATTCCGTCGCTGATTCCGACAAGCACGCGGAACGCCGTTGTTTGAAAGCCGGGCTGATGAAAAATGGTGCAATCTCCGTCCCTACTGTTGACTGGTAATTGCTCATCTGGGTAGATGCTAATTGACAATGACCTTTGACCCTCCCTGTCTTTTTATTTATGTAATCTCACAGGGTGGTCCCGAAGAAAATAATAATAACGTATTGGCTCTCACACATGAAAAAATGTCAATTTATTTTGCGTTGGGTATCACCTCAATCCGTTTCATACACGCATTAATTCGGACTGAAATTGTTTTGAACGGGAAAATATTTCTGTAATGTTCAGAAACTACTTCAAGGTGGGCACAAAGTGGGTAATCAGAAATGAATTCTGTCACCTGAGCCTCTTGAATATCACGACACAATGACTTTTTTTTTGTCGATTTTCGAGGCGGCAATATTATAACCACATATGAAGCCATCAATAATACAAGAGGCCATTTAACTGTAAACAGCCAAAGTACACAGAGGCAATCCCTGAGCGACGGAGAAAGATTGTCAGCCACTAGCCGACTGGCAGGTGGATGAGATGTGGTGTGCCAGCGTTTCCACTGGGCGAGAGTGTGTGTGTGTCGGGGTGGAGGGTTAGAGTCGGGTAAAAAAAAAAAAAAGTCTGTCCTGCCTGGTGAATGGATGGATAGGGACGATACTTGGCACACACACACACACACACAAACACACAGGACACTCGACCAGTCAGGTTCAGCCGTCAACGCCACCAGGGACCCGCCATTCTCATGCAACAATGCAAAAAAAGCTCATTACCATCCTCTAAATATGCATGAATAAAAGCCTGAATAACCATGGCCAGTTGTCACCTGAAGACTGGCCTTTTACTGTCCAATAAGCAAACATATCCATCTCCCGGACTGATAGGCCTCATAAAGGAGGTCCTCTTACCGCTTTTCCCTGGAGCGCTGCAAAGAAAAGGGAATTTTGAAATGCTAAGTAAGGAACTGGGAAAGGGAGGGAGGGGGTGCTAGAATCAGTCATGTTGAGTGACATTTCTCAAATCTGCGCATCT